>NW_026000082.1:2117001-2129771 GCF_001458135.2 Marmota marmota marmota
ATATATATATATATATATATATATATATATATATATATATATTTAGTTGTTGATGGATCTTTATTTTATTCATTTATTTATATGCAATACTGAGAATCAAACCCAGTGCCTCACACATGGTAGGCACTGTGGCTATCACTGAGCCCCAGCCCCAGCCCTATTCTGACTTTTAATGCAATAATTTTATTGCTTTCTGCATTTTCCCAGTGAGTACTCTATAAACCCCTATGTAAGCATCCATTGAATACAGTTTCATTGCGCCTGTCATAGAATTTCTATAAATGGAATGATACTATATACATTCTTTTGTGCCTTGATTTTTTGCTTGATATTATGTTATCATGCTGTTGGGGATAGCATCCATGCTGTTTCCAGGTACTTAGGACACAGAGGCTGCTGTAGACTCTTACATTGTAACAATATACAATGTTTTTTTCTATCTAATATATCATTGGGGAATGTTTTAATTGTTTCCAGTTTCAAGCTATTCAGAACAATGCTACTGAGAAAATTCTTGTGCTTATCTGTAGTGCACAATATGAGAGTTTCTCTAGGACAGTAGTTCTCAAGCATTTTGGTCTCAAGAGTCTCTGTACATTCTTAAAAATTGTTGAGGATCCCATAGAGCTTTTGTCTATGTAGATATCTGTTAATGTTTACTGCACTCAAAATTAAAAGTGAGGAAAAAAATCTAAGCGGGCTGGGATAGTGGCTCAGCGGTAGAGCGGTAGAGCGCTGGCTTAGCACAGGCGATACCCGGGTTCTATTCTTGGCATCACATAAAAATAAAGGCATTGTGTTGTGTCCATCTACAAAAAAAGATTCTCTCTCTCTCTCTCTCTCTCTCTCTCTCTCTCTCTCTCTCTCCTCTCTCTCTCTCTTTCTCTCTCTCTCCTTTAAAAAAATCTAAGCATTTATTAATTTATTTTAAATAACAATAATAAACCATTACATATTAACATTTTTTCCCCTAGTACTAGGAATTGAACCCAGGGCCTCATGCATGCTAGGCAAGTGCTCTACCATTGAGCTACATCCCAGCCCATATGCTAACATAAATAAGATACTTTTAAAGTTTTATTTATTTATTCATTATTTTGTGATACTGGTGGTTGAACTCAGGGGCACTTTACCACTGAGCTACATCCATCACCAGCCTCTTTTATTTTTTTCCTTCTTCTTCCTATTTTGAGACAGGCTGGCCTCAACCTCCAAAGTAGCTGGAATTACTGGAGTGTGCCATGGCACCCAGAAAATAAAGTATTTTTAAAAATGAAAATACTGTTATATTTAGGAAAATGAAGTGGAAATTTTTTTTATAACTTTGGGATATATACTTCCTAAGTAATAAAATGATGATATAAATGATAATTTTAAAAAAGTACTAAATTGGTCTACATTTAAGAACTTCTTTTCATGAAATGATATATAAGAAACTGAAAATTCAAACCACAGCATAGAAAATATTAGCTACAGATATAACCAACAAAGAACTAGGATTGAAAATATAAAACCTCACACAAATCCACATGAAAAAGTAAGATAACCTAATAGAAAAAAAAATGGGCAGAAGATGTGAATAAACAGTGCATAAGAGAGAGATTCCATTTACCCCAGAAGCATATAAAGTCATGCTCCACCTTATTCCCCTTGTTATTAAAGAGGGAGGTGGAACAGAAAACCACAAAAAATACCAATACATACCAGCTGTTTGTGATAATGTGGACTGATGGTACTTCTCAAAGGGTGTTGATGGGAATATAAATTAGTACATCCACTTGGAAAAGTGATGCATAGCACTAAGACAAATTTAAACATATTTTCTGACACAGCAACCTACTCCAAATTTGGTATCAGAATATCAGTCCCAAAGTGTGGTTGGTGGACATCCTAATCTTTCTGGATCTGTAAAGGCAAAACTGTTTATGATAATGCATTATTTGTCTGTTTTATTGTGCTAACATCTGCACTGATATAGTACAAGTATTGCTGGATAAAATTGATGGGTGCTGGGTATGAATCAAGGCAGCAGCACCAAACAGTACTGGTGGTCATTGTGTTCTTTAGCATAACTTGTTCACTGTATTAGCTTTCTGTTGCTATGATAAAAGACCTGAGAAAAACAATTTAAAAAGAGGGAATATTTATTTTGGTTCATGGTTTCAAATGCATGGTCAGCTGGTTCCATTGCTTTTAGGCCTATGGCGAAATCCAACATTATGGCTGGGAGCACATTGTGGAACAAAGCTGCTCACTGCATGGTAGCCATGCGGCAGATAGGAGAGGGTGCTGGAACAAAATATATCCTTCAAGGGTGCTCCTCCAGTCACCTAGTTCCTACTGCAAAGCCCCACCTCTTAGGTTTTCATCACCTTCCAATAGCCCATTAAGTCATGAATTCATAAATGGATCAGTCCATTTATGAAGTCAGAGCTCTCATGATCCAATCACCTTCCAAAGGCCCCATCTCTGAACACTGAGGCATGGGAACCAAATCCTCAACACATGGGCTATTGGGCTACATTTCAGACCCAAGCCACAACATTTACAGTAAAAAAAAAAAAAAAAAGCAGGACATGGGGCTGCAGTTTTGGCTCAGTGGTAGAGTGCTTGCCTAGCATGTGTGAGGACTTGCGTTCAGTCCTCAGCACCACATAAAAATAAAGATATTATGTCCATCTAAAACTAAAAAATAAACATTAAAAAGAAAAGCAGGACAATTTCATTTAAGAGTATCTTTAATGAAAACAGGTGTGGTGGCACATGCCTGTAATCCCAGCAGCTTGGGAGGCTGAGGCAGGAGGATTGCAAGTTCAAGCCCATCCTCAGCAACTTAGGCCCTAAGCGACTTAGTGAGACCTTGTATCAAAATAAAAAATAAAAAGGACTGGGGATGTTGCTCAGTGGTTAAGCACCCCTGGGTTCAGTCCCCAGTACCTGCTCCCCAAAAAAGAGTAACTTTAATTAAGCAGTAAAAATTACTTTTATTAAATCTCATCCACTGAGTGTACATCTTTTCTTGCCTAAAGAGATTAGTAGTGACAGAAACAAATGTGATATTTTAAAATATCATATAAGAAAATGTGGGCTTGGGATGTGGCTCAAGCCGTAGCGTGCTTGCCTGGCATGCGTGCGGCCTGGGTTCGATCCTCGGCACCACATACAAAGATGTTGTGTCCACTGAAAACTAAAAATAAATAAATAAATAAATATATTAAAAAAAAAAAAAGAAAATGTGCTGAAATTGGGAATATCTGCATAACCCAATGAACCAATATTTTCCAAATGACTAATGTTTAATGTCATAAAATTATTCATAAGTAAAAGTTTCAAAGTGGAAACGATAGATGAATTTTAATATATTTAATATATAGTTCACTGGTGTGGTTTTAGATTATACATTACATTGCCACTGATCTTTAAGAAACTACCATTGTAATGTTGAACAGAAGAGGTGGTAGTAGGCATTTTTAAATCTTACCTTATGTCAAAGGGAAAGCTTTTAGTATTTCACTGTTCTGCATGACATTTTTCTGCAGATTTTCTGTAGGTACCCTTTGTTAGCCTTAAAAGTTCCCTTTTGTTTCAAGTTTGTTGCTTTTTAAAATTAAGAATTCACTAATTTGGGGGCTGGGGCTGTGGCTCAGCGGTAGAATTTTTTTTTTTTTTTTTTTTTTNAAATGTAGCCCAATAGCCCATGTGTTGAGGATTTGGTTCCCATGCCTCAGTGTTCAGAGATGGGGCCTTTGGAAGGTGATTGGATCATGAGAGCTCTGACTTCATAAATGGACACAATACCTTTATTTTGTTTATTTATTTTTATGTGGTATTGAGGATCGAACCCAGTGCCTTACACATGCTAGGCAAACGCTCTGCCACTGAGCCCCAACCCCAGCCCATAATGTTTAATGTTTTTATGTGATATCAGAATACTTCATTCTTTAAAAGAATGATAAAGTTACATTAAAGATTTTTGGTTCTGGAGTTTTCCCTATGTTTTTTTTTTTTTTTTCTATGAGTGATTCAGCTGATGTCATGATTGGTTATGGGATTATTCAAGATTCTTCTATCACTATAGGATTTACTAATTTTACCCCTAGGAAATAATCTATAAGGTCCACATTCTCAAATGCATTGTCATTAAATCTGATAGTATATCCTCTTATTATCTTCTCAATGTCTGCAACATCTGGAATAATATGCCCTCCTTTCATTCCTGATCTTGTGTTTTTTCTTTCTCTTTTATCTCCCAAAAGATTTGAATAAGCACTGCTTATTTTTATTATTCAAAATTATTTTTTTAATATTCTCAAAGAATTCAATATTGGCATTATTGTTTCTGTTATATGCTTTTTTTTTCTATATCATGTATTTAGTTCATCTTTATTTCTTACTATTTTATTTTCATTTATTTTGCAATTTGTTTCTAATTATCCTGAAATAGATGTTTAACTTGTAACTTTTAGTCTTTTTTTCTCTAATATAACTTTAGGGTCCAATCAGTACTCTAAGCATTTTTTTAGCTTTATCCACAAGTTTTTGCTAGATAGTATTTTTTAAAAACCATTCTTACAAAATTTTTAAAATGAAAAAATTTTAAATTAACAGGTAATAATTGTACATATTAATAGGATTCAATGTGATATTTAATACATACCTATTTCCAATATGATTTTATCTTTGACCCGGGAGTTATTTAGAAGCATGTCTTTAAATTTCTAAATGACCTTCTTTGAGTTTAAATTTCCCAAATAACTTAGTATATCTTTGAAGTGATCTATGTTGTTAAAAAAATTTTTTTTTTTTTGATGGTGGTGCTGGGGATATGAGCAGAATATTTTTTACGTAGTTGTTCTCAATTAGTTTAACTTTAAATATAATATTTGTTCTCAATTAGTTTAACTTTATTCATCATCATTGAATTCTCTACTTAATAATTTTTGTTCTATCAGTTATGAAGAGAGAGATTTTTTTACTTTCCCATATGATTGTGGTCCTTATGTTCTTCTAATTTTCTCTTACATAATTAGGGGCATGTTATTAAGACATAAAAATTTTACATTTCTAAATTTTTTTTCTCAGTAAATTGAACTTATATTGCTAAGAAGTGATTATCTATATCTTAGTAACTTTTTAATGAGTTTAATAGTTGTAAATGGACACAATACCTTTATTTATTTTTTATGTGGTGCTGAGGATGGAACCCAGTGCCTCAGGCGTGCAAGGCGAGTGCTCTACCACTGAGCCACAACCCCAGCCCCAACTTTTTATTATGGTAAAATATACATAATGTAAAATTTGTCATTTTAACTATTATTAAGTGTATTAATAATTAATAACTATTATTAAGTGTGGCATTAATTAGAGTCATTTAAGTCAATTAATGTATGCAATTATAACCATCATCTATTACTAAAAACTTTTCATCACCCCAAACTGAAACTGTAACCATTAAATGAAACCCCCCTATGTTCCTCCTTCCCTCAGTCCCTGATAAACTCTAATCTACTTTATGTTTCTGTAATTTGCCTATTCTATACCTTTCATATAAATGGAATCATATAACATGCATCCTTTCATGTCTGGCTTATTTCACTTAGCACATGTTTTCAGGGTTCACCCATGTTGTGGGGTATGTCAGACTTCGTTCCCTTTTTTTTTTCAGAGTAGAAATTAGAAGTTTATTAAGGGACAGCAGAAAAGACTTCTCCCGGAGGAAGAAGGGGACCCAAGAGGTGGAATCCCTTCGTTCCCTTTTATGGATGACTAGTATTCCATGGCATGTCAATGTCACGTTTTGTTTTTCTGTCCACCTATGGAATACGTATTTTTTTTTCACCTTTTGTCTATTGTGAACAATGAGCACTGTTATACAAGTATCTGTTTTGAGTCCTTACTTTCAGTTGTTTTGTGTTTATATCTAGTAGTTGAACTTCTGGGTCGTATGGTAATGTGGTTTCATGTTCTCAGGAACTGCCAGATTATTTTCAATAATACTTTTTGTCCTAGAGTCTATGATGTATTATTAATATAGTAGCACTAGTCATTTTTGGTTATATATGCAAGGTATATCTATTTTCATTTAAATATTTCAACCTGTTTGAATATTTGTTTAGTTTTTTATTTAGACAGAAAACTTTTGTCTCTTAACTGAAATATTTAATCAATTTATGTTTTATTTAGCTGGATGTAGGTATGCCACTAATCCCAGCAATTCAGGAGGTTAAGGCAGGAGGATGGCATGTTCAAAACCAGCCTGGACACATAGAAAGGCCCTCAAAATAAAGAATAAAAAGGGCAAGGGATGTAGAACACCTCTAAGTTTAGTACGTAATATTGCAAAAAAAAAGAGTTTATATATTATATACATATGCACACATAAACACTTTTAAATATATATTTAATTTTATTTTAATTAATTAGTATTAATAATTACTGTAATTAACATCGACTGCCTTCTGTTTTGCTTTCTCCTATTCTTTTTCTCTCCTTCCTTTTCTTCATTTAGATTATTTTTACCATTCCATCTTTTCTCTTCTAATGCTATATAGGCTACAACTTCTGTATTTACACTTTCAGAGGTTAACCTAAAAACCTTCTATATATATACATATAGTTTATCAAGTAAAAAATTAGTCAATAATGTTATTCTTGTGCTAGATACTACAGATTTTAAACGCTAACTTAATTTACTCTTCTAATTTGTATGCTTTGATATTTGTGTATTTAACTTACTTATTTTTCAATCTCTTAAGATTTTTTTTTTTTGTACCCATGGGTGCTTAACCACTGATCCGCATCCCCAGCCCTTTGTTTATATTTTATTTAGAGACAGGGTCTCTCCAAATTGCTTGGGCTTTGCTGCCTCAGCCTCCAGAGCAGCTGGGATTACAGGTATGTGACACCACGCCTGGGTCATAAGACATTTTGGGGGGTGGGGGGGAGGTTCCAGGCATTGAACTCAGGAGCACTCGGCCACTGAGCCACATCCTTAGCCCTATTTTTTTTTTTTTAATATTTTATTAGTAGTCGTTGGACCTCTATTTATTTTTTTCTGGTGCTGAGAATCAAACCCAGTGCCTCACACATGCCAGGCAAGTGCTCTATCACTAAGCCACAAGCCCAGCCCCCCAGCCCTATTTTGTATTTTAATTAGAGACATGGTCTCACTGAGTTGCTTAGTACCTTGCCTCTGTTGAGGTTGCCTTTGAACTCACGATTCTCCTGTCTCAGCCTCCCAAGCTGCTGGGATTACAGGCGTGTGCCACTGTACCAGGCAAGACATTTTTGATGATATGTTGTGCACAACATTGCATTGTTTAGATTTGTCTTTGACTTTCACCCCCACTCCAGTACTGGGGTTTGAACCCAAACATAACACATGTGAGGCAAGCACTCTACCACTGAGGTACACTCCCCGCTCTGTTTTTCACTGTTTCTGGCCCCTCAGAACTTCTCTCGGGGATCACATTCTTTCTTCAGAATGCCCTCCTTCTGAATACTCTTATACAGGGGTATGGATAATAGCAAACCCTTTCTGTTTTTGAAATGTCCATATTATACCTTTATTCTTTTTTTTTTTCCTGGATACCAAATTTCTTTATTTGAAGGAATGGTACAAATTAAAGAACATAAATGGATGTTTTGGTACAACTTATAGAAAAGGTAAAGGTAACCCCAACATGCATGCACTGCCTTGGTGACCAGGGAAGTCACTTGCACGGCTGTGGGAAAGTCAGGCTGAGGTTTAGCTCTCGTTATCACTGTCTCCCAGGGTGTGCTTGTCAAAGAGATACTCTGCCATGCCTGATTCTGGGGCTCCCATCTTGCGCAAGTTGGTTACAAGGTCACCCAAGGATTTCACCTGCTCATTCAGGTAATGAGTCTCAATGAAGTCACACAAGTGGGGGTCATTTTTGTCAGTGGCCAGTTTGTGCAGTTCCAGAAGTGACTGGTTCACACTTTTCTCCAAGTGCAAAGCACATTCCATTGCATTGAGCCCACTCTCCCAGTCATCACGGTCTGGTTTTGAAAGGTTAAAGAAATTGAAATGTAAAAAAAAAAAAAAAAAAGAAATTGAAATGTAAAAGATAAGATTTGTTTCAAGTTCTGTAAAGTTTTAAAGTTCTGTTAAGTTGTATTTGGAACCTGAAATTCATGTGGAAGTTTAAAACAACTCCCGGAAAAGCCACTGAAATGTATGTTGAAATCTCCCCTGACCATCTGGTTGCTCTGTAAAAAAACAACCCCCTCCCCACCCAGAAACCATGCAGTCCGGCATGTACACACCTCAGGACTTAAGCCAATCAGTTCAAATGTATACCCTTCTTTGTGCTGACCAATCACCCCTACCCGACTTGTTCCCGCCAGTGAATGTACTAATCATGGTTAAGAGTTGTTGTTTGATTTTCCCGCGGCGTGTGATGATTTGCTATGCTGTATGTGAAGTCCCTGCCCTTTCCAAAGAATGTAGATCAGCTCTGCTCAAGCTGTTCTCGGGGCTCTTGGCTCTTTACCCCTTCGAGGTGAGCTTGGAGCCCCAGCATGCTGGATCCCCAATAAACCCTTTGCTGTTGCATGAGACAGTCTCTTGGTGGTCTTTTCCTCTGACGTTTGCCCGACCTTTACAGTTTCTTGATATCCTGAAGGAAGATTCCGCCACCTCGTTGGTTCTGCAGCTTCATCAATCTCTCAGCATGTTCCCTCTCCTCATGAGATTGGTGAAGAAAATATTTGGCAAAGTTCTTCAAAGCCACATCATCACGGTCAAAGTAGTAAGACATGGACAGGTAGACATAGGATGCATAGAGCTCCAGGTTGATCTGGTGGTTGAGTCCTGGTGGTAGTTCTGGCGCACCTGCGAGGGGGACGTGGTAGCCACGGCTGGTGGCTGAGGAGAGGCATGGCGCTGGAGCGGCGGCGGAGGCCTGGGGCGGTCCAAGGGCGCTGTGAAGAGGTGGCGAAGGGCTGCTGGCTCTGAGCGCAGCCGGGGTCCGGTTGAGCGCCGGTTCCTTCCAAGCACTGTTGAAGCAGGAAACCGCGGCGACTCTAGGCGAAGAACGTATACCTTTATTCTTTTTTTAATTTTTATTTTAGTTGTAGATGGACACAACACCTTTATTTTATTTATTTATTTTTATGTGGTGCTGAGGATCAAACCCAGTGCCTCACACATGCCAGGTAAGCGCTTTACCTCTGAGCCACAACCCCAGCCCCATACCTTTACTCTTGAAATATATTTTTACTAAGAATAGAAAAATAAGTTATTTTCTTTCACCCCCATCATTTGTAATACACTGTCATTTGATTTACATTGCTGTTACTGATAACAAATTAACTTTTTTGGTATACATTAATTTGTAGTGCTTGGATTGAACCCAGGACCTTGCGCATGCTAGGGAATCCTCTACCACTGAACCATACCCCTGACCAAAGGCAGTTATGAGAAGTCAGTGGTCAAAGTGCTGTTCCTTTGACAACTATATCTACCAACACTCTATCTTCAATATCTTCTTCTTTGGTGGTTATTAGTTTTATGATGAATTTGGGTGAATTTCCTTCCTTTCTTTGCTACTTGGGATTTGTTTGTCTGGAGTATGTAGATTCATAGTTTCTGGGAAATTATATGTAGGTCAGTTTTTCTTCAAAACTTGTCTCTACTACATAATCTTTCTCTTCTTCTTCTAGGACTCTATATGTTAGACTTTCTTGCTCTGTTGTCCGTGAATCTTAATGTCTCTGTCATGTATCCTGTTTTCCTGACATTCTGAACTGCATTCTGTAAAATCTTACTTTGCTATTCTCTACTTCTCTTTTCATTTGTGTCGAATATGCAGGCAGCCATCCATATTGGTTTTGTCTTCATTTTCAGTCCTTGTTAACAAGTTTTCATTTTGAGAATTTTTATTTGGTTCTTCTTAAAATGTTTTTTTTTATTTTTTATTTTTTTAGTTGTAGAGGGACACAAAATACATTTATTTTTTATTTATTTTGATGTGCTGCTGAAGATTGACACCAGTGCCTCACACATGTCAGGCAATGCTCTACCACTGAGCCACAATCCCAGACCCTCTTCTTAAAATGTTTTTGGCCACTTTTTATAGTTTACAGTTTCCCAAAGAGATTTTCAAGATTGTCTCTTATTTATTTAATAATAGCAGTTACAATCATTTTATAATTTGTTTGGCAATTTCAGTGTCTAGAATCTTTTCGCAGGGCCGAGGGTGTAGCTCAGTGGTAGCGCACATGCAAAGTCCAGGGTTCCGTCTCCAGTGCCAAAAAATAAATAAATAAAAATAAAATCTTTTTGTTTCTCTGTCAACCTCCTTTTTTTTTCTTTGTTTTTAGTTCTCACATGGCACTAATTTCTTTATATGTGCTTAGTCATTTTTTAGTATGTGCAGCTGATTGACCTTGAAAAAATATTTGTGTAAAGAAATTGAGGCCCTTCGTGGCATTTGCAGGTAGATGGATGGAGTTAGAGAAGATAATGCTAAGTGAAGTTAGCCAATCCCCAAAAAACAAATGCTGAATGTTTTCTCTGATATAAGGAGGCTGATTCATAGTGGGCTAGGGAGCAGGAGCATGGGAGGAATAGATGAACTCTAGATAGGGCAGAGGGGTGGGAGGGAAGAGGGGGAATGGGGTTATAAATGATGGTGGAATGTGATGATCATTACTATCCAAAGTACAGAGGAATTGGTGTGAATACACTTTGTATACAACCAGAGATATGAAAAATTGTGCTCTATATGTGTAATTAGAATTGTAATGCATTCTGTTGTCATATATAAAAAAATTAAAAAATATAAAAAATTTTAAAAAGGAATTTCACATATCTAGTAAACAAGAGAACACTGGTATTTGTATGTATGTTATTTATTATCTGAATATGACATAAGCTGAAGGAATGTTATGTAAATAAATAATCAAGTTAGAAACAACAGTTTGATCAAATAATTCACTTAAATACATCACATTTGGGCTGGGGATGTGGCTCAAGCGTTAGCGCGCTCGCCTGGCATGCGTGCTGCCCGGGTTCGATCCTCAGCACCACATACAAACAAAGATGTTGTGTCCGCCGAAAACTAAGAAATGAATATTAAAAAAAAAAAATTATCTCACTCTCTCTTAAAAAAAAATACATCACATTTTATTTAAAAAAAAAAATAAGAAAGAAAGAAATTGAGGCCCAGGATAAAAGTGACTTCTTAAAATGGATATGTTACTTTCAATATCTGGGAGCTGCACCAAAATGGCACCAATTGAAGTTTACGACCTGAATATTTTTGGATTATCCAGGGGTGATAGCTGCAGTTATGCCAGTAAATAGTGACAAATTTTCAGGGTTAAAATTATTTGTCTGGGCTGGGGTTGTGGCTCAGTGGTAGAGCACTTGCCTTAGCATGTGTGAGGCACTAGGTTTGATCCTCAGCACCACATAAAAATGAATAAATAAAATAAAGGTATTATGTCCATCTACAAAATATTTTTTAAAAACAAAATAAAATTGTCTGTTCATTGTATTATTCAGCAGTCCCCTCTTGCAAAGAGACTTTTTAAAATGTAGACTTGGAGTTCTCAGTTCTCTTGGGGGATTTGTTTTGTACCTTCCTCCTTAGGAAGACAGAAGCTCAGATTAGTTGGATTGACAAAGACCTCAGGGCAAAAGTCCCTTGGGTACTCAGTATCCCTGCCATTTTGTCCTGCTAATTACTTGCTGTCTTATTAGTACTTCAATAGATTTCATATAATTTTGGTTTTTAAATAATTTTAATATTTGATACTCTTCATCTTCAATGGAGCATTCTTTATTGCAGCTTCTATAGTCAAGTGACTGGTGTGAGCTGCTTGCTGGTCTGGCTCCAAGACTAGTGTCCACTGAGGCCTCACAGGTGCTATTTCTGGTTTCTTGCTGCTATCTGTTGCTGGGGATGGTCACTTTTCTGTACTAGGTCAGGATCTGGTGGTATGCCTCAGCTACCTCAGGCCTGCCGTGGTTCTCACCAGCGGTATAGACCCTCTAAACCTCTGCCACATCCTCCATTCAGTGCCCTCCTCTCTATTTTACTGTGAGGTCACTTTAACCTCCAAGTGACAAACCTAGTATCTATCAGTTGAACCATGTTCTGTGTCCTCTACAAAAAATACAAGGACGTCTGTGTCCCTTCCACATCATATAGGAGCTAATGGAGGTTCAACTGCCTGATTGCTCTACTCTCTTTCTTCTTCTGGGTCCACCCCACTGTGCTGTGGACTCACCTTGAACAGTGATTTTCTTCTGAAATTCCAGATGGGAAGTAGAGAAGAATCCCCTCTAGCCTTGGCCTTCCTCAAACACTCTAACATGTCTTCCCTCTCTGGGACTTACTCCTGATATGAAGAAACTTCTCACTGCCCAGCTTTCCTAACTCCAACTCCTCCTGCCTTCTCACACTCCACCACAACAGGAAAAGGTTAAACATTCTGCTTCCTCAACATCGTCTCCTGTTCTGTGCTGAGACAGCAAAGCTCAAAGATGTGGTCATTACAGGCAGGCAAAGTTGTCACCTTACACTATAAAGGATTCTGAGATCTGCTCTACTGGGTTTTGCCTTTGCTATGTCAATCTCAGTAAAAGCAAGGTGGAAAGCCTTTTATCTCTTGTCTTTTTTATTCCCCCTGGATTTCCACATTAATATATATATATATATATATATATATATATATACACACACACACACACACACACACACACACACATACACACACACATACACACATACACATAC
>NW_026000082.1:2131515-2135582 GCF_001458135.2 Marmota marmota marmota
TACACACACACACACACACACACACACACACACACGCACACATGCACACACACACACACACAATTTTGGGCTGGGCACAATAGCACATGTCTGTAATCCCAGAGACCTGGGAGGATTGCATGTTTGAAGTTAGCCTCAGCAAAGCCTTAGTGTCTCAAAATAAAATAAAAAAGGTTAGGGTTATAGCTCAGTGGCAGAGGACCTCTGGGATCAATCCCTAGTGTCAAAAACCCAAAAAGTCCTATTTTGGATATCTGAAGCTGATTTTTAACTCTTCCTTTAAAAATATATATATATATATATATATATATATATATATATATTATAAATGGACACAATATCTTTATTGTTTATTTATTTTTATGTGGTACTAAGGATTGAACCCAGCGCCTCACATGTGTGAGACATGCACTCTGCCACTGAGCCACAAACCCAGCCCTTAACTCTTTTTTTAAATTATTTAAAAAAATTTTTTAGTTGTAGATGGACACAATACCTTTATTTTATTTATTTATGTGGTGCTGAGGATTGAACCCAGTGCCCCACGCAAGCGAGGCAAGCACTCTAACCACTGAGCAACAATCCCAGCCCAACTCTTACTTTTAAGAGATTTTTTGTTGTTGTTCTTTTTAGTTATATATACCAGTAGAATGTATTTTGACATACGTACATGGAGTATAATTTCCCATTTTGGTGGTTGTGCATGGTGTGTAGTTACACTGGTTGTGTGTGCATATATGAACACAGAAAAGTCACGTCTGATTCATTCTACTGTCTTTTTCATTCTCATTCCTCCTTCCTTTCCCCCCATTCCCTCTGTCCAATCTGGTGAACCTCCACTCCTCAAGCCCCCACTCTATTGTGAGTCAGCATCCGCATAGCAGAGAGAGCATTTGGCCTTTGGTTTTGGGGAATTGGCTTATTTTACTTAACATGATAGTCTCCAGTTCCATCCATTTACTGGCAAATGCCATAATTTCATTCTTTTTATGGCCAAATAATATTCCATTGTGTATAAGTACTGCATTTTATTTATCTATTCTTCTGTTGAAGGGTACCTAGGCTGGTTTCATAGGTTAACCATCATGAATTGTGCTGCTATAAACACTGATGCGGCCACATCACTATAGTATGCTGATTTTAAGTCTTTTGGGTATATGCTGAGGAATGGGATAACTGGGTCACATGGTGGTTCCATTCCAATTAACTCTTCCTTTTTAAATTCATGCTTTAATAATCCTAACCCAACTCTTTTTTTTTTTTAACATTTTTATTTATTTATTTTATTTATTTTTTTCAGTTTTCAGCGAACACAACATCTTTGTATGTGGTGCTGAGAATCGAACCCGGGCCGCACGCATGCCAGGCAAGCGCGCTACCGATTGAGCCACATCCCCAGCCCCAGTAACCCAACTCTTTACATGACACCCTCAAGCCAGTGAATGCTCTAAGCCAACTAGGGGAAAGATTCATGAAAATGCAAAATGGAAAAACACATTAACAAGCTCCCTACCTATGTATATATTGTTTTAAATAAAATATTTACATTAATTATCTGTTGCTTTGTAACAAATTACCCCAATATTCAGTCACTTAAAACAATGAATGTTCATTACTTCTGTTTCTACAGGTCGTGAGTTTGACAGCAGCTTACCTGGATGATTCTGCTCAGGGTATTTAATGTTTTAGTTCCAGTGCGAGCTGGGCTGCAGTCGTCTGAGGGATTGACTGAGGCTGGAGATTGAACCTTCAAATTCCCATACATTTCTATTAGCAGGAAGCCTCAGTTAGTTGCTAGATGTTGGCTGGAAGCCCCAGTTTCTCACCACACAGGAGTTTCCTCATGACATGACAACTGGCTTCCTTTGGAACAAGCAAGGAGACACTATAGTGACTTAAAAGTCCTAGTTTCTGAGTCACATGCTACTACTTTGTTTCACTCTATTCATTAGAAGTGAGTCACTAAATCCAACCCATATTCCAGGAGAGGACAATTAGAGTCTGTCTCTTTAAAGGGAGTGTTAAAGAATGTGCAGACATTTTAAACTACCACAGCATTCAGCATGGCTACTTCCTATATGCCATAGAGTATAACAACAAAATAGAGATTTCTTCCATAATGGAGCTCAAAGTCTGCTGGGGACATGAACATGAGAATAGGCAATTTTAAGTCCTCTGAGATATGAGTTTTCTCCTATGTGACATAGGGGATGATAGGTACTTGGGAGCACATGAGTTAATGCACATGAACATGTTTTTTTTAACACGTGTAGTTTAGTAAAACTAATCAGAGCTGAGTTTCAAGAGCCAGAATCCCAACCCTGTCACTTCCTGGCAATGTGACCATGGATCAGTAACTTGTCTACTCTGTGCCTCAGTTTCTTATTCAGTAAGATAAGGGCAATAACAGGTATCTATCTACCTCATAGGGTCCTTGTGAGAAGTAAACAGGTTAACGTGTAAAAAGGCTTAAAAGTTGCCTGGAACACAGCCAATGTTAGTAATCCACTGTAAACCTCAAGGTGCTTCTGAAATGGCAGCATCGTTATTCTGATCTCTGAAACTAAGTGTATGTCCTTCCCCAGTCTTACTGAGAATGGAATTCACTTCCTTTGCAACTTAATTTTTAAACTTGATCTTAGCCAAAAGACTGAAAAGCAATTGTAATTTAATTTTTTAAAATATTTTTAGTTGCAGGGTTGGGGTTGTTGCTCAGTGGTAGAGCGTTTGCTTAGCACGTGTGAGGCACTGGGTTGGATTCTCAGCACTGCACATAAATAATGAATAAAATAAATATCTATCAACGTCTAAAATATATTTCTTATTTTAATTTTTAGTTGTAGTTGGACACAATACCTTTATTTTATTTATTTATTTTTATGTGGTGCTGAGGCTAGAACCCAGTACCTCACATGTGCTAGGCGTGCACTCTACTGCTGAGCCACAACCCCAGCACCTAACCTAACACACACACACATATATATATGCATATATATATTATTAGTTGTTCAAAACATTACAAAGTTCTTGACATATCATATTTCATACATTTGATTCAAGCGGATTATGACCTCCCATTTTTACCCTATATACATATTGCAGATTCACATCGGTTACACACCCACTTTTTTACCTACTGCCATACTAGTATATGTTGTATTCTGCTGCCTTTCCTATCCTCTACTATCCCCCTCCTCTCCCCTTCCCTCCCTTCCCATCTTCTCTCCCTACCCCGTCTACTGTAATTCATTTCTCTCTCTTGTTTTTTTTCCCTTTCCCCTCACTTCCTCTTATATGTAATTTTGTATAACAATGAGGGTCTCCTTCCTTTACCATGCAATTTCCCTTCTCTCTCTCTTTCCCTCCCCCCTCTTGTCCCTGTTTACTGGTGATCTTCTTCTCATGCTCTTCCTCTCTATTCTGTTCTTAGTTGCTCTCCTTATATCAAAGAAGACATTTGGCATTTATTTTTAAGGGATTGGCTAGCTTCACTTAGCATAATCTGCTCTAGTGCCATCCATTTCCCTGCAAATTCCATGATTTTGTCATTTTTTAGTGCAGAGTAATACTCCATTGTGTATAAATGCCACATTTTTTAATCCATTCATCTATTGAAGGGCATCTAGGTTGGTTCCACAGTCTAGCTATTGTGAATTGTGCTGCTATGAACATTGTTGTAGCAGTGTCCCTATAGTACGCTCTTTTAACATCTTTAGGGAATAGTCCAAGAAGGGGAATAGCTGGGTCAAATGGTGGTTCCATTCCCAGCTTTCCAAGGAATCTCCATACTGCTTTCCAAATTGGCTGCACCAATTTGCAGTCCCACCAGCAATGTACAAGAGTACCCTTTCCCCCACATCCTCGCCAGCACTTGTTGTTGTTTGACTTCATAATGGCTGCCAATCTTACTGGAGTGAGATGGTATCTTAGGGTGGTTTTGATTTGCATTTCTCTGACTGCTAGAGATGGTGAGCATTTTTTCATGTACTTGTTGATTGATTGTATGTCTTCCTCTGAGAAGTGTCTGTTCAGGTCCTTGGCCCATTTGTTGATTGGGTTATTTGTTA
>NW_026000082.1:2136880-2147012 GCF_001458135.2 Marmota marmota marmota
GCCTCAGCCTCCTGCATAGCTGGGATTGCAGATGTGTTGCACATTGGCTTTTCCAACTTCTTATTATGAAGAATTTTGTAATCAACATATGCATTTAAACAGACTTCCTAGCCTCCAAACCCTCCATCCTAGCCTCCTAGTCTTCCTGAATATAATATTTTTGGTGAAGACTTGCTGTACTCATTGAACCTGTAGAGTTCTAATGAAAAAAATCTATACCATCTACACCTAAAAAATAAATATTTTTAAAAAATCTATAGAATATTTAAAGCTTTTAGCTTGATGTCCAAATTTTTCTCCAATGTGACTTTATTTCTCTAATATCTCAGTACTTTTGTATAAACTCTGGATCAGCCCAATTGCCCTACTTGATGTCACTAGAACCGATCAAACACATTTCCGCCTTCAGAAAGGGGTTCCTGCTTCCCTCAGCTTGTCTCTCTTTCCTTCTATAATAGGTGACCATTGGTTGTCCACCCATCCCATAGGGGTGGATCTCTAATCACAATTGTTTGGCCCAAGAGTTGTCACCAAACCCAAGCTGTGATAGTCCAAATCTCTCCCTGGGGAACTTAGAAATTGGACCAAGAGCTAGGGTCAGCTTTCTCAAAGTGGCCACATCTGGGTCACCATGGTGATTTTCTGATCCATGGAGACCAGAAATGCTGATGGAGACACAGGAACATGACAACCTACACAGAAGGAACAAGAGACAAGAGTCTCCGTGTTTCCCCGTATAGCACCCAGATCTTCTCCCTTGCTGGAACCCAGTTATAGTCCTGCTTTGGATTCTGTCAGATGCTGGGCTTGCTAACGCTGATTGTTCCTATTTGATTTCATAAAAGTGGGTCCCACTGTTTCTTCTTTTCAGGTTGAGCTCCAGTTACTCTTGACCTATGAAGGCTTCCTGGACCACTTGCCCCTCAGCCTAAACCTGCCTCCATTGGCTATTAGTGCCACTCACTTGGAACTTAATCCACTCACTTTCATTACTTTGTTTCAAAATCAAGATTCTGGGGGCTGGGGTTGTGGCTCAGCGGTAGAGGGCTCACCTAGCATGAGTAAGGCCCTGTGTTCGATCCTCAGCACCACATAAAAATAAATAAATAAATAAAATAAAAGTATTGTGTCCAACTACAACTTAAAAAATAAATATTAAAAAAAAAATCAAGATTTTCCAACCTTGCTGGACAAAGAATTGTAGATTAACAAAATAAAGATTAACACATTTTTGTTCTTAAAATTTTAATCATCTTGGGCAGATCTTTTGAAGACAGATGACAGATATTACTTAGTTTATTAAATGGAGTGCATTACAATTTAGTCACTTCTGGGTCATTATTAAGAGCAAACATTTTAGGGACAAGGCATGATTCAGTGAATCTATAGGTTTGGTTAGTATAATGAATACCTACTATTGAAACAACAATGAGTCCTCTTTTTGAAAAGGGGAAATGTGAAATCAGCCACATGAGCTCCCCTTTAAAAATCAAAACTGTTTGGGTTGGGGACGTAGGTCGTCACAGAGGGATTATATAACATATACAAGGGCCTAGGTTTGGTCCCAGCACAGAGGGAATAAAAAGAGTGGAAATATTTTAATTAAAGAAAAAATATGGATATCAATCAAACCACCTTAGGCCTAAAGATGTTTTTAAATTCAGATGATGTTTTGTAAAATATTTCAGTCTTGTGCAGATAAGAAAGCTAAGTTTCTGACTTAATGAATGACTCAAAAGGTTTAAGTGATTTATCATTTAGGTTATCAAATATAATTAATTTTTATCAAACAACACTCTCCATCTATCATGAGCAATGAGTTCTTCTCTGTTGTTTCTTCATACTTGTGGGAAGATTAAAAAAATAATCTGTCAGGAAGCCCATATTCATTGTTTATTTCTATGGTATACAGTCATCAAGTGCAGTGAAACATGTAATTGTGGGATGTCTGAAAACGGGTGTGGCTGATGTCAGAGTTCACAAATTATATTTACTGCCAAATTTTACTTGTTTGGTTTGGTTTAGAGCGAGGTCCCCTTGTTTTCAACTCAAAAATCTCTAGCGTAATTTTTATTTGCTTTACTTTCAAGCAAACGGTGTTTTTAAAAAAATCAATTATAGTCACCGGAGAATGTATTCAACATAAATATACATTTTAAAGAATTAAAAGTAAGTGAGCACTGTGCCTAACCTATGGGTTAAGAAGGAGAACATTATCCATGTCATAGCAAGTCCCTGGGGGCAAGGGGGAGACCTCAATTACTTATCCCTGATTATACCACTGAGGCTATCGATGTCCTGATTTTTAGAATAATCATTCCCTTTTAGGGTAGCCATCACCTGTGTGCTTCCCTAAACAAGACAATGTTTAGTTTTGTCTGTTTTGAACTTAGTATAAACGTACTTACTGTGTATTTCTTCTGTGACTTGATTCTTTTCAGTATTGTGCCATCTATACTGATGTGCATAGAAGTTAATTCATTATCTTTGTGCTGTATAATTTCCTTTCTATGGATATGTATAATTATATATTCTAGGGCTGGGGATGTAGCTCAAGTGGTAGCGTGCTCACCTAGCAAGTGTGAGGCACTGGGTTCGATTATTAACACCACATAAAAACAAAATAAAGATATTGTGTCCACCTAAAATTAAAAAGAATAAATAAATGTTAAAAAATTATATATTCTATTCTTGGTGGACATTTAGATTGCTTCCAATTTTTTATTATCATGTACAATTCTGCTCTGAAAATTTACGTACATGTTTCTTCTCTTTTTCATTTTTTTGTGGTGCTGGGGATTGAACCAAGGACTTCATGCATGCTAGGTAAGAACTCTCCCTCTGAGCTACACCCCCAGCTTCCCCTGCGCATTTTCTTGGCACAAGAGTTCCTCTATAGTATGTGACTGGGAGCAGAATTGCAGAGACATAGGACATTTACCCATTCAGTCATAATAGGTAATATCAAATTGTTTTTTCAGCATCTTTGTACAAACTTACATGCTTATTAGCAATGTGTAAGAATGCCCACTGTTATATAGCATTGTGTACTTTTGGAATCTGTGGGTTGGTCTCTGTGTCTTCTACTCTGTACCATTGGCCTACATGTCTATTTTGGTGCCAATACCATGCTGTTTTTCTTTTATCAATCTGTTGGGTGCAAAAATATTTCAGTGTGGTTCTACTCTGTGTTTCCTTCCTTGCTTATTAGTATCTCCTCATACATATTTTAAAACGTTTTTGGTAGTTGTGGATGGACAGAATGCCTTTATTTCATTTGTTTATTTTTATGTGGTGCTAAGGATCGAACCCAGTGCCTCACATGTGCTAGGCAAGCGTTCTGCCACTGAACTACAGTCTCAGCCTCATCTTGTTGCATATTTGATAATTTGAGTTTCCTCTTTTGCAAGGTACCTGTTTTAGTCTTTAGCCCATTTTCTTTTTCTGTTTGACTGTTATTGATTCATTAGTGTTCTTTATTTTTTTTAATTGTAGATGCACACAATACCTTTATTTTGTTTATTTATTTTTATGTGGTGCTGAGGATTGAACCTAGTGCCCCATACGTGCAAGGCAAGCACTCTACTGCTGAGCCACAATCCCAGTCCCTGTGTTTTTTTTTTATTTTTTAAATTTTATTTATTCTAATTAGTTATATATGACAGCAGAATGCAATTCAATTCATATTACACAAATAGAGCAAAATTTTTCATGTTTCTGGTTGAACACAAAGTAGAGCCACACCATTCATGTTTTCATACGTGTACTTAGGGTAATGATGTCCATCTCATTCCACCCTTTTTCCAACCCGCATCCCCCCCCTCTCCTCCCTCCCCTTTGCCCTATCTAAAGTTCATCTATTCCTCCCATGCCCTCCCCATCCCCATTATGAATTAGCAGCCTTATATCAGAGAAGACATTCAGCATTTGTTTTTTGGGGATTGGCTTACTTCATTTAGCATTATATTCTCCAACTCCATACATTTACCTGCAAATGCCCTGATTTTATTCTCTTTTAATGCCGAATAATATACCATTGTGTATATATACCACATTTTCTTTATCCATTTATCTACTGAAGGGTATGTAGGTTGGATCCACAATTTAGCTATTGTGAATTGTGCTGCTATAAACATTGATGTGGCTGTGTCCCTGTAGTATGTTGTTTTTAAGTCCTTTGGGTATAGACTGAGGAGTGGGATAACTGGGTCCCCTGTGTTCTTTACTTTTCAAACTACTTTAAAAATACTTTTAAAATATTTGTTTTGTACTGAAAATTGAACTCAGAGGCATTTTACCACTTAGCTTCATCCCTAGTCCTTTTTTTTTTTTTCAGATTTTAAAATAGGGTCCCACTAAGTTGCTTAGGCTGGCCTTGAATTTGTGATTCTTCTGCCTCAGCCCCCTGAGTCACTGGGATTATAGGCATGTGACACTGCACCCAGTTTTTGATACTACTCTTTTAAATCTGATACATAGGGGCTAGGGTTGTGGCTCAGTGGCAGAGCACTTGCCTAGCATGTGTGAGGCACTGGGGTCAATCCTCAGAACCACATATAAATAATTTTTTAAAAAGGTGCATCAACAACTAAAAAATATATTTAAAAAAAATCTGACATATATATGTATACACACATACATATACACACATATATACATATATGTGCACATTTATATACATAAAATGTTTATATCAATCTATATATCTTCATATAGATAGTATATAGGCTTTTTTTTTGTTTTTGACACTGGGGATTGAACCCAGGAACAGTTACCACTGAATTACAACCCCAGCCGTTGATTTTTTTTTAAATTTGTTTTAATTAGATGTACATGACAGTAGAATGCACTTTGATACATCATATGTAATGGAATATAGTTTCTCATTCTTCTGGTTATACATGATGTAAAATCCCACCAGTCCTATAGCTATATATATACATAGGGTAAGAATGTCTAGTTTATTGCACTATCTTTCCTAATCCCATACTCCCCCTCCTCCCTTTACTCCCCTCTACCTAATCTAAAGTAGCTCTATTCTTCCCTAGCTACCCCCGCATTGTGAATTAGCATCTGCATACCAGATAAAATTTTTGGCCTTTGTTTTTTTTGGGGGGATTGACTTATTTCACTTAGCATGATATTCTCCAGCTCTATCCATACATTTTACACATGTAAATGTCATAATTTCATTTTTCTTTAAGGTTGAGTAATATTCCATTGTGTGCGTGTATGCACATATGTAATGTATATATGTATGTGGGAGGCCATCCTCGCACGTGATTTGAGTTACCTCCCTGGCTGGGTGAGAGGCGCTTGGAGACAGTGGTGTTAAAGCCATCCCACACTCTTTCCCAGGTCGGAGGGCTTGTCCGTGCAGAGGCGTGCCGGGCCCTGACCTTGGAATGCTGCCCCCTTAATCTTCATTGGATGGGATTTCCCTTGAATTTTTTGTTCCCCAATAAAAGCTCACTCCCTGGTGTGCTTTCCCTCTCTCGCTAGTCTCTTCTGTAAACCTCACCACCACATTAGGTGGCTGGAGGCAGGAGCTAGGACAAGCCATCTTGGAGCTGGGGTTAAAGGTAAATGAGAGTCTGTCTCTTTAATTTAAAACTCACTAGCAATTTCTTATGCACTAAATCTTCTTTTATGAAGCTCACGCTGGTCACGTGGCAGATATATATATATATATATATATATATATATACACACACACACACATTATATATATTATATGTATTATATATTATATATAATGTGATATATATTATCTATATAATATATATATTATCCATTCATAGGTTGAAGGGCACCTAGGTTGGTTCCATAGTTTAGCTATTTTGAGTTGAGCTGCTATAAACATTGATGTGGCTGCATCATTGTTATATGCTGATTTTAAGTCCTTTGGGTATAAACTGAGAAGTGGATCAAATGGTGGTTCCATTCTAAGTTTTCTTGAGGAATCTACATACTGCTTTCCATAATGGTTGCATCAATTTGCATTCCCACCAGCAATGTATAAGTGGACCTTTTTCTCCACTTCCTCGCCAACATTTATTATTGCTTGCATTCTTGATAGTTGCCATTCTGACTGGGGTGAGAAAAATCTTAGAGTAGCTTTGATTTGCATTTCTTTAATTGCTAAAGATGTTGAGCATTTTTCATATATTTGTTGATTGATTATATTTCTTCTTCTGTGAAGTGTCTGTTCAGTTTCTTAGATTTATTGATTGGGTTACTTGTTTTTTTTGGTATTAAGTTTTTTGAGTTCTTTATATATCCTGGAGATTAATGCTCTATCTGAATTGCACATGGTAAAGATTTTCTCCCATTCTGCAGGCTCTCTCTTTATGTTATTGATTGTTTCCTTTGCTGAGAAGAAGCTTTTTAGTTTGGATCCATCCCATTTATTGATTCTTGATTTTACTTCTTGCACTTTAGGAGTCTTGTTAAGGAAGTCAAATCCTAAGCTAATTTCGTGAAGATTTGGGTCTACTTTTTCTTCTATTAGATTCAGGGTCTCTGATCTAGTGCCTAAGTCTTTGATCTACTTTGAGTTGAGTTTTGTGCAGGGTGAGAAATAGGGGTTTAACTTCATTTTGTTAAAGGAGGATTTCCAATTTTCCCAGCACCATTTATTGAATAGGTTATTTTTTCTCCAGTGAATGTTTTTGGTGTCTTTGTCTAGTATGAGATAACTGTATTTATGTGGATTTATCTGTGTCTTCTATTCTGTACCATTGGTCTATGTGTCTGTTTTGGGGCCCATACCATGCTGTTTTTGTTACTATGGCTCTGTAGTTTAACTTCTGGTATCGTGATGCCTCCTGCTCCACTCTTCTTGCTATGGATTTCAGCCCTAAATATTTTTGTTTATTTTGAGACAGGGACTTGCTAAGTTGCTAAGTCTGGCTTTGAACTTACATTCTCCTGCCTCAGCCTCCTGATTATGAAGTTTTTGATGAATAATTGTTCTCAATTTTAATATAGTCCAGTCTGCCAATCTTTTGTGTCTCATGCATTTTGTATCTTATTGAAGAAAACTTAAATATTTTAAGTGTTACTACCCTAGCACCATTTACTAAAAGGTGCTTCTTTTCTTCTTTATGCTTCATTGCCCCCTTTTACATATGTGTAGATCTATGTTGGGTCTCTCCCTTCAGATTCATTGATATTCTATTCCTGTACCAATAGCATACTATCTTAATTATTATGATTTTATAAATTTTAATATCTAGTATGACAAGTCCCCTAACTTATCACTATTCTTCAAAGCATTTTGTCTATTTTGGGCCCTTTGTACTTCCATATAAATTGTAGAATCAAAATGTCAAGTTAACACCCAAAAATTGTTAGAATTTGATTGGAATTACAATTGAATCTAAAGGTTAGCTTGGATGAATTCCCATCTTTAAATGTTGTCTCCAACCATGAACATGGATGATGACATTGATAAATATCATCTTGTAGTTAAAATGAATGTTGATAATAACTAAAAAATACCTGAGGTATTTTCTTTGCAAAAAATGGTTCAACATCAACAGGTAATATGCTGAATGAAATATGTATTATATTAAAGAGTATCATGTGCATGCAAGTTAGTTGTTAATCTTAAAATCTGACTTTAAAAAGATAGTTTTGCTTTGAAAAAAAATTTTTTCATAAGCAGTAAAGCAGGATAATAATGGGAACCAACAATTTGCATTTCTAAAGTTTGGAGTCAAAAATCCTGATATAATGGCAAGTTAGATATCACCATATGGGAAAGGAAAATATAAACTATAAAAGATTATATTTTGAGTTCAGGAACATTGCATAGGATTAAAACCCAGAATAAACAGATTGTTTTCTAGTCATCTAGAATTTCAAATTTTTCTAGAGATTAGTGTTCTCCTCTACCTTCAAGATACCAGAGGTAGAGAAGACAGTGGAGTTAGAGATTCACTTTATTTCAAAGCAGATTGGTTGATCTAAAAATGAGATATTACATAACTTGGTCTGCTAGTCTACTTATCACTGGAAACCTTAGCTTCTTTATGGATAAGAACTTATACTTGCATTGTATTATAACTATATTATAATTATCTTTGTGGAAACCATTGTTGGCAACCCATAAAAGAATCAAGTTAAGATCATGATTACCGCTCACAGTTTTGATTCCTTTGATTTTCACATCTTCTAGTTTGGCCATTCTGGCCGCTAAGTTAGACATTGGGTATAGTTGATCAGCCTTAAAACTTCAGACAAGGAGCTGTTGAAGTCCTTTGTGTTTTCACAGGTTGCAGCTTGTCTATTCTGAAAGATGAGTAACAAATCTACTCCAAGCCTGAATGAAATAAATGACCAGTCTTGGAGCTGCCCTGATGGTCACCCCTGAGCTGAGCAGGACCTATGCAGAACACTCCCTTATTTACAGAAGTTAAGGCAGTGAGCACTTGGTATTTTCCATATCATTTTGAAAAAGTCCTGTTGTTTCTTCTTCTTCCCTCTCATTTCTTCTTTAGTTTGTGTGATTAAGAATTGCTATTAATTTATGGGAATAAGAAATAAAAAGCCCTGATAATATAGTGCTTTAGCATTGCCAAATTTAGCCTGTTTGGGGTTTTGAGGGTTGTTATTGTTTTTCCTTTGTGTGTTTTTTTTCTTAATGTTTATTTTGGATGGGCAGGGAGATGAGTGGAGTAGGAATATGCAGAGGTTAGTGTAGAAGGCATTTCCATTTCATATTACACATATTTGGAGTTTCTTTTGGTTCACATGTGAGGTGTTCCCCAAAAGCTCATGGGTGAGATAATGCAAGAAGGTTTAAAGGAGAAGTGATTGGGTTATTCACTTAATCCAATTAGTGAATTAATCCTCTGATGGGGTTAACTGAGTGGTAACTGAAGGCAGGTAGGATGTGGCTGGAGAGGTGGGCATGGGGGTGGGGCGAGCTTCGGGGTATATATTTTGTATCTGGTGAGTGGTTTCTCTCTCTGCTTTCTGATCATCATGTGAGTCGCTTTTCTCTGCCAGACTCTTTTGCCATGATGTTCTGCTCCCCTTGAGCCCCAGGAATGGAGCCACTCTCCCATGTGCTAAGACCTCTGAAACCCAAGTAAACTTTTCCTCTTCTACAGTTGTTTTTTTCAGGTCTTTTAGTCACAGCAGCGAAAAAGCAAACTAAAACAGAGTTGAAACATGAGACGGATTTTATTCCTGCCTCCCAGGTTAGCTAGGTGACTTCCAGCAAGTCACTTAAACCTCTAGGTTTCCTCATCTGACTCATAAAAACATTGGTCTATAGAAAGCCATCGAAATCCACTCTTTTACTGAATACTCTTCATTCAGTAGTTATTCAGCACATTCTCCACATGGGCAGTGTTAACACTGTTTTTGAGAGTTCCAGATTGTGTCTCAAAGGCTTTTGAAGCACCACTCTCCTTTTAAAACCAGTGCCTGACTTCTCCCTCAGATTCCTGGGCTGGGGTTGTGGCTCAGAGGCAGAGCGCTCACCTAGTATGAGTGAGGCATATAAAAATAAAATAAAGATATTGTGTCCACCTATAACTAAAAAATAAATATTAAAAAAAACCCAACAGATTCCAAACATCTTTGCTACTTGCAAACGTACAAAGGGAAAAGAAACGTGTCAGCTGCAGTCACCGAGCTCCAAAGGAAAGCTGGCAGGCCTCCCTGGTGAACTCTCCCTTCTTTGTAAAGGGCACTCTACATTTTAAAGGTCAGCCTAGTCACCCAAAGTAAAACGTCTTAAAGAGCGCCAGGGGTCAGGGTGGGGCGCTCCACAGTTCTTCTTTAGTCTGGGGAAACCTGGGAAACTTTTCTGGGCTCCAAACTAGTCACGCGGCAAATCCACAGTAGGAATTGCGCAATGGGTCGTGTCAGGCAGGCTTCCACAGTGCCAATTCCCCGCCCCCCAATTCTAGGTTGCCTCACGCTGTGAGAAGCGCGATGGCTGGGCCAGACGGCGGGGTTCCGACTGGCCCTAAGCCCGGCCCGAGAAAGCATCACTTCCCCGCAGGGACACGGGGCCAGAAGCGCGTGGGTGCGCTCCCTCCAGCAGGCGGGGTCGGCCACCACGGCGCCTCGCGGGACTCTGCAGCTGCCGGAGTGAGAGCAGGAACGGCGCCCT
>NW_026000082.1:2149335-2162789 GCF_001458135.2 Marmota marmota marmota
GCACTGCCCTTCCCCTAGTGGGCGGCGGCGCGCTGGGCTCCCCGCGCACCACACCCATTGGGGTCCCAGGACGAATACTGTGCGCGACACACTACGGAGCGCTCCCTGGTGCGGGCGCAGTGACTGAGGCTCCGTCCTGTACATCACTCAGGCCACTGTCAAAGTGACAGACTATAATTAGCTTTGCTTAGAAGTTAGGAAACAGGCACAAAAAGAATGTTACTTGCTTGAAATCAAACCGAAAGCAGAGCCGCAAATTAAATCCAAGTGTGTCTCGACATCAAGGCTGTGTATCCTAATTGTCTTGGATCAGCCACTTTCACTCCAGTAAACAGCAAATTGGTAACAGGGCGGGCGGTGGAGGAATTTGCATCAGCTTATCACTGCTCATTTGCCTCAGTGTGCTGTTTTTTAAATTATATATATGTATACATACGCACATATATGCGTGAATATATATATATATATATATATATATATATATATATTACATATGCACACATATATATTACATATGCACACACCCCCAAGTGTATCATAAGGAGAACACGGGAAAAGCTTGAAAAGCATTCCGCAGATCTTGTGTTTCTATTTTCAATGTTATATTGGGATCAGGGACACCTATAATAAGCATCTGAAATATTAAATGTTAAATAAGACTGCTTACATGCATGCTAACACCTCGGGAACCCTTATAAAGGCTATTTCGCTCTTCCTTTTGCAGGAGACATCATTTTGCCCTGGAGACATCTGCGTCGTTATTCTAGGTCAGCACTCTTTGACAGATGCAAGATTTAAACCAGTCAACAGGAAAATCACTCACCACCCCACCCCCACCCCCGTCACCATCTAATTAGTGACAGACACCAAGCTAAAGGCTGTCTTTTGGCCCCATTCAGGGGTTCTTGCCAATTCACCCCTCTTCCCCTTTTCCTCTCCGAAGATTCAAAGCAGTTCTGAGGCTCGAACGTGACTTCCTCAGAGATCTGATGGCGGTGGCGTGGGCGGGGACCTTCCGGAAGGTAGGCGTAGGCAGGCGAGTCAGCGCACTAGCAGCCTGGGAGGGCTGGGAAGAGGGGGACTAAGCGTGTGTGGCGCTTGGCCAGGCGTGCGGGGGGCCTTCCTGCTGCCTGGGACTGGGCTCTTTTTGGTAACTACGGGAATAGCTGAAGCCCAGTAAAAGTGTGAGTGTGTGGTTTGGGCTGTGGAAAGTCCAAGTAAATTTAAGTTAAGTAGGTCTGTGAAAGGGTCAGGTGTGGTATCGCCCGCATTTAATCCCAGCGATTTGGGAGGTTGAGGCGGGAGGATAGCAAGTTCGAGGCCACCCTCAGCGCTTTAACGAGGTCCTAAGCAACTTAATGAGAACCTGCCTCAAATTTTTAAAAAGTGCTGTGGATGTGACTCAGTGGTTAAGCACCCCTGGGTTCAATTCCTGGTACCAAAAAAAAAAAAAAAAGGAATATGCAGGCTTTTGGAGCTGGGACAGAATCGAAATCTTTCCAGGATCAGTGTAGACTTTTGATGGGGGCGGTGTGTGTGTGTGTGTGTTTGGGGCAGGACGGGGGCGGGGGGGGGGCGCGGATATCTTGGGCAGTGAAATAGGTTAACGGAAGTTTTCTAATACTATGCTAATACTATGAAATCTTGGAAATTGGCCATTCCATTTTAACAATTGCTGCTCACTAGAACAGCTGTTTTCTCCCTTCCAAAGCTTCATTTTGGGGATCAAGGCTAAAATTTCTGAACAGGCCTTTCCCTTAAGCACCCTGGATTGTTGGGACTATGAACAGATTCTTAGTAGAGCTGAAACCCCAAAGTGAAATAGGATCATGAAAAGAAAGATTCTCTCCTTTAGAAACAAAAACTTTTTTTAAATCACAAAATAAGGGATAGAAATGTAGTAACTCAGTATTATAGCACTTGCCTGACCAAGTATAATTTTCTGTACAGAAACACGACTTGAGAACCCCATATATGGCATTTATTTGGGGGAATTGTGAGTTGTCTCATGTTCTTGTACTGAGAGTACATCAATGACACAAGGCAAAGAAGTAGCCTATTATATCACACTAAAAAAGGTTTGGAACTGGAGATGTAGCTCAGTGGGAAAGCACATGTTTAGCATCCAGGAGGCCCTCAAACCAAAAACAACAAAAGACTTAGTCTTGATTCACATATCAACTGGAAAAAGTAAATTATAGCGCCTTCATAGTCATGATGAAGTTGGAACCCAGCACTTAATCTACCTAGAACACTGTCTTCAGTGGAGCCTCCAAATCATCCTGGGGAAAGAAAATAGAGAATAGGTAAATTTAAAAAGGAAATATTCCAAGAGAGTGTTGAGAGGAAAACTACAGGGAATCAAAGAAATTCACGGGTGATAACTATCATGTCCATCACACTTACAGTGTGCTATGTAATTCACATTAATTAAGTGTGGTCATGAAAACTCACTTTTTCTAGTTTAAAAATGACATTAAGACCAATCGTGGTGGCATGGTGGCACATGTCTGTAATCCCAGCAGTTTGGGAGGCTGAGGCAGGGGGATCACAAGTTCAAAGCCAGCCTCAGCAACTTATTGAGGCCCCAAGCAACTCATTGAGACCCTGTCTAAAGAAAATACAAAAAAAAGGGGGGGTGGGGTGGGGCTGGAGATGTGGCTCAGTGGTTAAGCATCTTTAGGTTCAATCCCTGGTGCCCAAAAAATAAAAAAGACTTCAGGGGTTGAAGGATGAAGCTCAGTGGTACAAGCACTTTCCTAGAATGTGCAAAGATCTGGGTCCTATCCTTAGCACCAAATAAATAAATAAATTCATAAATAAATAAAGCTTTCATTCTGACACATGTCCAGAGATTACTTCAGTTTCCTATTAGAAAACAAATCTTAGGGACTTTAAAAATCTTTAAAAATACATTGCATATTGGGCTGGGGAGGTGGCTCAAGCAGTAACGTGCTCGCCTGGTATGCGTGGGACGCTGGGTTCGATCCTCAGCACCACATAAAAATAAAATAAAGATGTTGTATCCACCAAAAACTAAAAAATAAATATTAAAAAATTCTCTCTCTCTCTCTAAAAAAAATACATTGCATAGATTTTAGTCTTGAAAACCTTTTGAAAACTATGAAGTAGTATTTAATGATATAAATTTCTAGACAGTGGTTTAAAGTTAAAAACTCAAATGCCTATTGTAATCAGGTATGCCATTACTTTCAATAATTCTAAAAAATTCCCATCCTTTCCCATCCATTTCTCTATCTCCTTGAAGAATTTTGATTACATGGATATTAGACCCAACTCTATAATCCAAACTTTATAATCTGTCTTTCATAGTTTATATCTCTTTATATTCTCTGGACCATATTTAGGGTAGTTTTTAGGATCTGCCTTCCAGTTAACAAATTCTTTCTTCAACTTTGTTTAATCTCCTTTTTAACTTGAGTTCTTCATTTCTATCTTTTTCATTTCTGAAAGTTGCAGATCTGTTTGGACAATTTTGTGTAGTCTTTTGTTTCTTGTTCATCTTTACAAGCTTTTATTTCTTTTTTTTTTCCCTTGGTACTGGGGACTGAATTCAGGGGCACACGACCATTGAGCTACATCCCCAGCCTTATTTTGTATTTTTTATTTAGAGACTAGGTCTCACTGAGTTGTTTAGCACCTCACTTTTTGCTGAGGCTGACTTTGAACTTGTGATCCTCCTGCCTCAGCCTCCCGAGCTGCTGGGATTACAGGCGTGTGCCCCCACACCAGGGAAGCTTTTATTTCTTGCAACAGAAGTTTTAAAGGTAAGATGGTCTCTCTTGTGGCTTCTGGGCTTCCATCTATGGGAAGCAAGAGGGATCCGTGGAGTAACCTGCGCCTCAGATAAGAACATCCCTTCCCTACCTCTCCACATTTGAGTTGTCAGAAATGAAGAGAGAGGGCCAGGACTCTGTATGCTCTTTCTATCCTTACCCCACTTTCTAGAGCACTTGTACCACCACCATCTGTCTTGCAACCATTATAATCTTATTATTCATTTTCCCTGCTTGTCAGTCACACAAGAAGTCCAGGACCCCCAGATAGTCTCTCGTATTTCATACTGAAAGCGAATCCCTGTGTGGCTGTAAGGACAATACCATATCCTCCACTTTACAGTACTCCACATTTCTCTCCTAGTTTTTTTTTTTTTTTTACCAACTCCCATACTATATATTTTATTGTTATTTTTCTTCCCCTCTTAAAATGTAAACTTTTTGAAAGTGAAGGTGTTTATTTTGTTGTCTACATTATTCTCAGATTTTAGAATAGGACAGTATCTGGCAAATAGAAGATATTTAATATTTGTTGAATGAGTTAATATTAACATTCTTATTTTATATTCTGTGTCTTGTAATTCCACATTTGAAGACTACCAATGTGATTTTTGTCATCTGTTGCTGCTGGTTTTTACCCATTGTGCCCTGTTTACTTGGGTATTTTCTGAATTTTGAATCTTGAGTGTATATCCCTTGGATTTTAACTGTAGATAGTCTTTGAAGTTGCATTCATCTGGAGGTAATTTGTGTTTATTTTTATTAGTTGCCTGGGGTAACTATGCTTCTACAGCCAAGCTAATATCCCTATTTGATGTTTATCTTTTAACTACATAAGTAGGGTGAATTGGCCTGCAAACCTACGTATATGGGAATATCTATATAAATTTGACTATAAATTTACCAAAAGACAAAATATACATCTTTGCTCTACCAATTGTCAAGGTACAAATGGGCATTTCCTTGCTGTCCCTGTCTGTGCAGCAGATTTTTTTTTCTTTTTAGTTCATCATTAGGTTTCCAGCTTATTTAGATCTCCCCAAATTGGTTGCACTTTAGCTTAAACTATTTATAAAAATCCAGTGTTCTTAGATCTTCAGATTTTTCAAGAGTAACTTGATGTTTTCAGATAGAGCACTAATCTCTAGGATATATAAAGAACTCAAAAAGCTAAGCACCAAAAAACCAAGTATCTCAATCAATAAATTGGCCAAGGACCTGTACAGACATTTCTCAGAAGATGATATACAATCAATCAACAAATATATGAAAAAATGTTCATCATCGCTAACAATTAGAGAAGTGCAAATCAAAACTAAGATAAACTAAGATTTCATCTCACTCCAGTAAGAATGGCAGCTATTATGAATACAAACATGTTGGAGACCAACCTTGCACATGACTGAGTCACACTCCCCGGCTGGGTGCTGAGACGCTCAGTCACAGAAATGTGGCAGAGCTTTCCCCACCCTTCTTAGTTTTGAGGGTCAGTGTCTCATGCATGGATGTGTCTTGCTACAGCCCAATGGGTGAAGCTATGCTCACCTGTTCCTTTGTAATATAACTCCTTGCCCTGTTTAGGATAGAATCTTCCATGGAAGTGCCTTGTGTGTCCCCTTCTCTTACTGTGCCTTTGGGTGTGGCCTACCCAGATGGCAGTCAACCTGCTGACAGTGGATATCATGACGATAGACTCATCCCCCTGAAACCTGACCCCTTGCCTCATTTGAATAGTTTATCCTCAATAAAAGTCAGCACGTGCTCTCATTCTCTCTTTCTGTGGACCCTTACGGTCAGAGGAGCTGTCACAGCGACCCCAAAGAAAAAGGTAATTGTGTCTCTTGTGTGGTTATTTTGCGCAGCCCAGTTAGCCCAGTTCAACTGGAGTAACCCCTGAGCCTTTTAGTCATGAGAATAGAAACCTGGCACAAACAACAATAAGTGTTGGAGAGGATGTGGGGAAAAAGGTACACTCATACTCTGCTGGTGGGACTGCAAATTGGTGCAGCCAATATGGAAAGCAGTATGGAGATTCCTTGGAAAAACTGGGAATGGAACCACCATTTGACCCAGCTATACCTCTCCTTGGTCTATACCCAAAGGACTTAAAAACAGCATACTACAGGGACACAGCCACATCAATGTTTATAGTAGCACAATTCACAATAGCTAAACTGTTGAACCAACCTAGATGCCCTTCAACAGATGAATGGATAAAAAAAAATGTGGCATATATACACAATGGAATATTACTCAGCAATAAAATAGAATAAAATCATGGCATTTGCAGGTAAGTGGATGGAGTTGAGAAGATAATGCTAAGTGAAGTTAGTCAATCTCAAAAAAACAAATGTTTTCTCTGATATAAGGAGGCTGATTCGTAGTGGGATAGGGAGGGGGAGCATGGGAGGAATAGACAAACTAGATAGGGCAGAGGGGTGTGAGGGGAAAGGAGGGGACATGGGGTTACAAATCATGGGGGAATGTGATGGACGTTATTATCCAAAGTATATGTATGAAGATAGGAATTGGTGTGAATATACTTTGTATACAACCAGAGAGATGAAAAATTGTGCTCTATATGTGTAACAAGAATTATAATGCATTCCGCTGTCATATATAAATAAAAAAAAATTTTTTAAAGGAAATTGCTGCCATCTTTTTTTTTTTAAAGAGAGAGTGAGAGGGAGAGAGGGAGAGAGAGAGAGAGAATTTTTAATATTTATTTTTTAGTTTTTTTCGGTGGACACAACATCTTTGTTTGTATGTGGTGCTGAGGATCGAACCTGGGCCGCATGCATGCCAGGCGAGTGCGCTACCGCTTGAGTCACATCCCCAGCCCTGCTGCCATCTTTAACTAAATAATGTTTGAAATAAATATCAATTTAGGAGAAAAAAAGAGTAACTTGATGTTTATGTGAAATCAGCAATTTTAACTATTGGTTAATAATTCAAATTTACTTTTTAAAGTGGGCTGGGGAAAAATTGTCATAGTGTATATTTGATCTCAGTCTACTAATTTGCAATTTCTGTTCTAGGCAAGCCAAAGAGTTGACTTGTCAATCAACCCATGAATGTTTTATTTATATCATGCAGAATGCATCCTATTAGAATGCATCTGTTAGGGGCTGGGGTTGTGGCTCACCGGTAGAGTGCTCAACCAGCACGTGCAAAGCCCTGGGTTCTATCCTCAGTACCACATAAAAATAAATAAATAAAATAAAGGTATTGTTTCAACTACAACTAAAATATATTTTTTTAAAAAAAGAATGCATCTGTTAGATACAATAAGCACAGATGTGGAGTGGAAAGTCCAGTTTTAGGTTTCTCCTAGTTTTTCCCTATAAATATAATTCTTGGATTATGTGTGTCAATTTTTTATTCATGAAATATGGTCACTGTATCTATAATACAAGAAAATATAGGCCATAGTCCTGCCCCAAAGGATTTATTCTGCCATATTTATTTATGTGCAGGATGGATTGAAATATCAACAGATTTTGAAGAAGAGCAACTAGGAGGTCTCTGCTTCTGTATGGGTCTGCTTTAAAAGAGACTTAACTGGAGTGAGAATGGTGGCAATAAAAAAAAAAAAAGGCTGGGGGACTGGGGTTGTGGCTCAGGGGTAGAGTGTTCATCTAGCACGTGTGAGGCCCTGGGTTCTATCCTCAGCACCACATTAAACAATAAATAAAATAAAGGTATTGTGTCCAACTACAACTAAAAAATTAATATATTTTTAAAAAGGACATATATTAAATATGTAAAAGATAAGCAATGAAGCTGGTCATGGTGGCCCATGCCTATGATCCCAAGTGCTGGGGAGGCTAAGGCAAGATGATCACAAGTTTGAGATCAGCCTGAGGACCTTCATGAGACTTTGTCTCAAAAAATAAAAAGGGCTGGGGATTTAGCTCTATGATAAACAACCCTGGGTTCAATTCCCAGTAACAAATAAAAACATGTACATAGGCACATCAAGATTTTGAAGTATCTATAGGTTCTTATGTTGGAAAGCTTCATTGAAATAGACTGTCAATATTCACTTAACTCAACGCTATGAGTTCCATTTACAGCATTTCACCTGTGTCTGATCATTTCAAGGGGCTATATGAAAACTGATGACATTAAGATAGATTATCTGTCACATTCAGCTCTCATCTCTCAGTGGCCCAGCAGAAAAATCCCATCATCACTAATGTGAGTTTTGAGCATAAGACTCTGTTATTAGGAGTTTACCAGTAAAAATCTATCAATCTCCTAATCTTTCCAGTAGATTGCAAATGGGCTTTAACTTTTGTTATAATTGGCTAATTGGGTGGGAAAAGGGTTGGATTATAAATTATTAGCACCCAACATGTTTTATTTCCCTCTATCCTTTTCCTCTTTATAGGACCAGAATGATGAAACACTTATTAACAGCCTAGAATAAAGATAGTACTAGAAGAAATTAGTCCTTTATGTAGAATCGAGCCTGGAGGCAGGAATCCAGGTAAGATAATGATCGTTTAGCACTTTAGGGATTATTTTTCACATGTACAGTGTCTCATTTGAATCTCACTGTAATTCTTCTGTTGTAGTCAAGACAGACCTATTATCGCAATTTGGAGACCGATTATCAGAGTTACATTGAAGTTTCTTATCCAATGTCACAAAGCTCACGTGTGAAAACCAGGACTAGGGGCCAGGTGTGGTGGTACATGCCTGAAATCTCAGTTACTGGCGAGGCTAAAGCAGGAGGATTGCAAGTTCAAGGCCAGCTTCAGCAATTTAGCAAGACCCTATGTTAAAATTAAAAGGGTTGGGGATGGAGCTCAGAGCTCAATGGTAGATTGTCCCTGGTTTTAAGCTCCAATATGGTAGGGGGAGGGGGAGGGAATCAAGGGATAAATAAAACAACAAGGACTAGAACCTAAATCTTCCAACAAGTACAATTCTGTATCCTGGGCTTCAAGTTGCTTTCACAGCCATTCAATTTAACAAGTGTTTCTCCAGGGCCCTGTTATGTGTGCCTGCATCAGGCTCTGGGGGTGGCCACAGTACTATGTGCCGCAGTCCGGCTGCAGCAAAATAACTGGGGGGGTGACGAATAACTTGTGTACTTGATACAGCAGGAGTAGGAGCCGTTTATTGCAGGACAGGAGCAGTATTTATACATTCCACACAGCTTATCTAATTAGCATAAACTAGATACATCAGTCAACCAATCAGGAATCTCTACACCTAATGGCTCGGTTTTGTTACTTCTCAAACCACTCCCTCTGACATTTTGCCAGGCACCATCCAGACTTGTTTACGAACTTTAACATTCCCCTGGCAAAATGCCAGGTGTTATTTTGACTTGTTTACAGACTCTAACATTTCCCCCTTTTGTTTAATTTAAATAATGACCATAGTGGTTTTTACAGAAACACCATAAATAACCTGCTACAAACAGAAAGGGAGGATACAAAATGCCACAATACCAAGCCACTTGATGGCTCCATGCAAGAAGCCCTTGGAAAAATTATATTAGCAATGACACCCTTAGCAAAGATACCGAGTTACAATTTGTTGTAGATTACAGTTTGTTGTCTCAGTCCAGGTAAAGCAGTGTCTCAATAGATTAACTCACAGTCCAGGTAAATCACAGTCCAGGTAAGTTCTGCAGGCAGCTAGCTTAAATCACAGTCCAGGTAAGTTCTGCAGGCAGCTAGCTTGATCCGAAGTCTCGTCTGTTTCTCAGCCGAAGTCTCGTCCGGTTTTCAGCAACACTGGAAATTCTTCCACCTTGGTCTTTACCGGCACTGGGACGAAGGCAGGAACTCCGGATGGCTAAAGAAAATCCTGTAGCATTCTACTAAGAAAACAACCTTCTGAACAATTTAGTACATTATCTCAAGGTTTTTTTGCATTTGAAATAAGCATTAATAGTGCTCATTACTCATCAGCTTCCAGGTGTGGGAGAACCATTGTAGCTTAGTTATTGGCATTGAAAATGACCAAACATCAGGGACACCAGTAGCGTCTTCTGCTGGCTGTAGTGCCTGGGCAGCCCCAGATGGCCCTGGGGAGTGTCCCGGACTCAAACTGCTACTGGGCACAGGGAGCAAGAGCCTGCGAGACTGTGCCTCCAGGTCAGGTCTAGATTTGGGCTCGCGGCAGTGGAAGAGCCAGCTCCCCGGCCAGGAGGCGGGGAAGGGCCAGTCGCCGCCGCCTCTTGGAAAATCCTTGCTGCGCTGTGACCGGCTTGCACACTCGGCAGCCGCCTCTCCGCTTCACGCACCCTCCGGTAACGAAAAGTATTTAGTAATAGCCTTTTGCTGCAACTTTTTTCCTGATAATCCTTCTTCTTCTGAACTTTCTTTTTCTTTCTGACTAGAGTTCCTGGGCTTTTATCAACACATGCCCTAACTATTCTTGGTTCCACTGGGGTGCCTTCTTCCCTTAGTAATTTACTTCTCACCCCTTCCATATTTTCATCACAAAGACAATACAATACACTGAGACAAAACAAGACACAAACATACTGTATCAATCTTCTCCATTTTCTTGAAATGGCCATTTTTCCTCTCGCCCTATCTGCCTAGGGACGAGCAGATTGCTCCCGTCCTATCTATGGACGGGCAGCTTTTTTTCGTCACTTACCCCCGAGTGTCCCGGGGCTCCCCGTAACGGGCCACCATCTGCCGCAGTCCGGCTGCAGCAAAATAACCGGGGGGTGACGAATAACTTGTGTACGTTGATACAGCAGGAGTAGGAGCCGTTTATTGCAGGACAGGAGCAGTATTTATACATTCCACACAGCTTATCTAATTAGCATAAACTAGATACATCAGTCAACCAATAAGGAATCTCCACACTTAATGGCTCGCTTTTGTTACTTCTCAAACCACTCCCTCTGGCATTTTGCCAGGCACCATCCAGACTTGTTTACGAACTCTAACATTCCCCTGGCAAAATGCCAGGTGTTATTTTGACTTGTTTACAGACTCTAACATTTCCCCCTTTTGTTTAATTTAAATAACGACCATAGTGGTTTTTACAGAAACACCATAAATAACCTGCTACAAACAGAAAGGGAGGATACAAAATGCCACAATACCAAGCCAATTGATGGCTCCATGCAAGAAGCCCTTGGAAAAATTATACCAGCAATGACACTGTTAGCAAAGATACCGAGTTACAATTTGTTGTAGATTACAGTTTGTTGTCTCAGTCCAGGTAAAGCAGTGTCTCAATAGATTAACTCACAGTCCAGGTAAATCACAGTCCAGGTAAGTTCTGCAGGCAGCTAGCTTAAATCACAGTCCAGGTAAGTTCTGCAGGCAGCTAGCTTGATCCGAAGTCTCGTCCGTTTCTCAGCCGAAGTCTCGTCCGGTTTTCAGCAACACTGGAAATTCTTCCACCTTGGTCTTTACCGGCACTGGGACGAAGGCAGGAACTCCGGATGGCTAAAGAAAATCCTGTAGCATTCTACTAAGAAAACAACCTTCTGAACAATTTAGTACATTATCTCAAGGTTTTTTTGCATTTGAAATAAGCATTAATAGTGCTCATTACTCATCAGCTTCCAGGTGTGGGAGAACCATTGTAGCTTAGTTATTGGCATTGAAAATGACCAAACATCAGGGACACCAGTAGCATCTTCTGCTGGCTGTAGTGCCTGGGCAGCCCCAGATGGCCCTGGGGAGTGTCCCGGACTCAAACTGCTACTGGGCACAGGGAGCAAGAGCCTGCGAGACTGTGCCTCCAGGTCAGGTCTAGATTTGGGCTCGCGGCAGTGGAAGAGCCAGCTCCCCGGCCAGGAGGCGGGGAAGGGCCAGTCGCCGCCGCCTCTTGGAAAATCCTTGCTGCGCTGTGACCGGCTTGCACACTCAGCAGCCGCCTCTCCGCTTCACGCACCCTCCGGTAATGAAAAGTATTTAGTAATAGCCTTTTGTTGCAACTTTTTTTCTGATAATCCTTCTTCTGAACTTTCTTTTTCTTTCTGACTAGAGTTCTTGGGCTTTTATCAACACATGCCCTAATTATTCTTGGTTCCACTGGGGTGCCTTCTTCCCTTAGTAATTTACTTCTCACCCCTTCCATATTTTCATCACAAAGACAATACAATATACTTAGACAAAACAAGACACAAACATACTGTATCAATCTTCTCCATTTTCTTAAAATGGCCATTTTTCCTCTCGCCCTATCTGCCTAGGGACGAGCGGATTGCTCCTGTCCTATCTATGGACGGGCAGCTTTTTTTCGTCACTTACCCCCGAGTGTCCCGGGGCTCCCCGTAACGGGCCACCATCTGCCGCAGTCCGGCTGCAGCAGAATAATCAGGGGGGTGACGAATAACTTCTGTAGCTTGATACAGCAGGAGTAGGAGCCGTTTATTGCAGGACAGGAGCAGTATTTATACATTCCACACAGCTTATCTAATTAGCATAAACTAGATACATCAGTCAACCAATCAGGAATCTCTACACCTAATGGCTCGGTTTTGTTACTTCTCAGAGAAAAGGTAGGGAACCATGCACTATTCTTTGGGGAAGTTTTCATGAGGGAGGTATGTGGATGTTCATAAATACTCTACAATAGGTATCTGAGAAACTAGCTGTCTGGAATACCTACTCTGGGTCAGATATTGTGCTAGGTATTTCTCATACCTTCTCTGGTTTATCAAGCAGTGTTGAGGATCGGTGGAACCTATAGCCCCATCCATGCTAAGCACATGCTCTACCAGTAAGTTACACCCCCAGACCACTTTCTCACATATAAACCTCATTGTAATCTTCTGAGGTAGGTATTAGATTCTCTATTCTATAGATTGAAAAATGGGTGCTCAGATTGTCCAAGGCATACAGTAAAGGGCAAGGACAAGATTGAATGAACACAGTCACCAGAGTCCCAATTTCTTTTTACTTGGTACTGGGGATTGAACCCAAGGGTGCTTTACCACTGAGCCACATCCCCCCAGCCCTTTGTTTATTATTATTTTTTTTATTTTGAGACAAGATCTCACTACATTGCTTAGGACCTGACTAAATTGCTGAGATTGGCTTCAAACTTGAAATCCTCCTCTCTTAGCCTCCTGAGTAGCTGGGATTATAAGGTATGCACCATCACACTTAGCAAGTCCCATCTCTTAACTACTACTACACAGGATTTATAAAGTAAATTTTAAAATCTGACTTTTTAAATGTGTGCAAAGTTGTGACCAGTCCCACAGAGCAAAACAAGATGTGGGCAAGTCTATGGGATATCACAGAGAGAGGAGACCTATTACATTCCAATCATTATTTTAAAGAGGAAAATCCTGGTCTACAAAAAAATATCTTTGAACTTTGAGATAATTGTAAAAAAAAAACCAAGTAGTTACCAAAATACTTTGCCAAACTTAGTAATTATGAAAACACTTTGCTTTAATCTGTTTTCTGTCACTATAATGAAATACCTGAGACTAGGAACTTTATAAAGAAAACAGGTCTATATAACTCACAGTCTCAAAGGCTGAAAGCCCAAACAGCATGGCGCTTGCTCTGGAAAAAATCCCTTCTCTCTGGTTGTATCACATCATGGCAGACAGGATCATGTTTAAGAGGGAGAGATCACATGATGGGACAGGAAGCCAGAGTGCAGGGGAATTTCAGGCTTGCTCTTTTTTTTTTTTTTTTTTTTTTTTTT
>NW_026000082.1:2162814-2194967 GCF_001458135.2 Marmota marmota marmota
GATTTTTTTTTTTTTTTTTTTTTTTTAATAATAATCCTCTCCAGAGAACTCAGGGTCCTGGGAGAACTACCTTGACTGTTTCCAAGGGCAGTTTTCCCAAATGACCTACTCACCTCCCACTAGATCTCGCCTCTTAAAATTTCCGCTACTTCTCATGTCTCCACACTGGAAATCAAGCCTTCAACACAAGAACCTTCGGTGGATACACTTAAACCATGATCAAACAGGAGCACTGAAGAAAACAAAACCAGTGAGAATATAATCACAGAGGGCATTAAGGGATAAACCCGTAAGACTGGACTGAATCTTTTAATAAATCTTTGTGGCCTAATCTTTGGGGTACACCTGCCTTAAGAGGTTGAGATGGAACACTTTTTTCCTTGAACCACTGAGGGAGGTGATTAAGAAGAAAACTCATCCCCTGTACAAGTTTCTAAATCTATCAGCTATGGTTTACCTGTGCTTTCATGCACTTTTATTCAGTGTAATTTTTGTGCATACTTTTGTACTCACTTAATATTAAAGATTTTTTTTCCTAATGCCCTATTTTCTGTGCCAGCTCAGTTTTCGTCAGCATTTGCAGTTGGCTGGCTCATGGTGCCTGTTGGTGCATTTCTCTTGACAGGTGTTGCCAAGTAGCAGTGAGGAGAAAAAAACTAAGCAATTGGGAGAGCAGTGTTTATTATTAGTGGACTTAGGAGAAAGATGAGAAAGGGGGGGAGGGGGGAGAAACAAGTCCTGCATAAAGGGGTAGTTTTACCTCTTCCTTTTCAATTTGGGTGCTCTTTGTGTCTTAACCTAGTTCCTCTGAGCATGTGCATGGCATTCTATGTACCCCTATATACACAGGTGTTTATGATTGTCCTACCTCCCAAAGAAACTCTCTCCACATATTTTTCTTCCCAGGCCTCTAATTATCTAAGTGCATGGTTTATTGTATGGCTTCACTATGATCTTTTTTGCCTCAGGCATTGTTCTTCCACTTCCTAATGTTTCTAGCAATGTCTGCCACTTCTCCAGCCTGGGCAAGTTTAGAGTTAGACGGAGAAGAGCGCTTTATGCCAGTCATTTAGGTAATCTCAGAAAGTTTTTTTTTTTTTAAAGATGTTGATGGACCTCTATTTTATTCATTTATTTATATGTGGTGCTGAGAATCGAACCCAGTGCCTCACACATGGTAGGTGAGTGCTGTACCACTGAGCCACAACCCCAGCCCCCTCAGAAAGATTTTTAACAGACCCCCATGATAGTTTGCAAGTACGGTCTGCTTTCCTCTCTCAGCAATCAAGGATCATAGTTCCACATTGGCAGTATGGAATGCTGTCTTTAAGACTTTCACTTAAAGATCAGAGCTGTGGGGTAAGGGCAAGTAAAAATGCTACAAAACTTCCCCACCACGTCTAAGTTGACTTTTCTTGATTGAGCATTCATTTGGTTGCTATAAGCCTTCTCCTTTTTTCTTAGAGTTCTGACAAAGTTGATAGGACTTCTATTTGCTTTTTGATGTTTCCATGGGGAACGGGAGCTTGGAGCTGCCTACTCTGCCCACTTGCTGACCTAATCAGATGTTTGAAATTTAAAATTGAGATATAAAATGGACTTCTTTTCTCACGTGTAATTAAAAAAAATGTATTTGCAAAAATTTAAACGGTTAAGTGCATGAAATTTGAAGGCAGATGGTCTGAATTTTATTTATTTTTTTTTTGCTTTGCCTCTGCAATTTATTTTTTATTTATTTTTTAAAAGGTTTATTTATTTCTGCTAACAAAGAACAGAATTATGACAGTGTAATTTAACAATCCTAATTGGCTTCATTTTAAATTTTAAAATCAGGTAACACTTCCTTCCATAAAACAGAATCAGTTTTCCTATGAGCCAAGCACTCATCAAAAATAATTTGATGGATTAATATCAGATTATTTATTTTTCTTACACAAAATAAGGACAAGGGAACTTCACTATTTCGCCAGTTGAGAATGGCTGTTCTCCCTCCAATCCAGATTTCTCTTGGAGGACCAGATGTGTCAGTAGTTGGTTTGATTAACTCCATGTTGCTGTTGCTGTTCCCCCCCCCCCCCCGGAATATTGTCTCTGTTGAAAAACTGGCTTCACAAAGAAGGTGGCAGCAGGAAAATTTCAGAATCCAAAGCTTAAAAATAAGCCTTGGGCAGTGTGGGGTTATTTTCTGTCTCTGGTGGGGGATCATATGGTGTCCAAGGCCTGGGGACAGAGGCAAAGTCCCCAGCTGCCCATCTAGGAGAGGTCACTCTCAGTAGCGTCTGGCATCCTGACCTGTGCTCGCCCAGGATGATGGTGGGTAAGGAGCAGCAGGTCACAGGGGCCCCCTGACCCTCTGGGAGACAGAGCTCTCCCTGGGCTGACCCCGGGACTGAGGGTCAGCAGCCAGGGGAGAATCAATGATTGTCCCCACCTGTGGTCCCTGAGGTCCTGGGGCAGGGATGCAGGAGGCAGCCAGTGTCACAAGATGTCCTCATCCTCAGCCAGGCTGGGCGCCTGGCTAAGCGAGGAGAAAAACAGTGTCCCTTCTCAGGGCCTGGCCCATGCGCCTGGTCTCACTTCCTCCCCAGCACTGCCTGGAAGGGGAGGAAGTGACAACCAGGGGAAGGCCAGGAAGTGAGGCCACCATCACATTCAAGTTCAGGGTGCGACAGCTCAGTCTGCCTCCCAACAGGACCCATACTCCGCTTCCCTTCATGGGCCAGTCCCTTCTGAGAGTCACGCCCTGCCCTTTATAGGCACAAGGACCCAGAAGTTCCAGAGACACGTCCATGTTTAGGCCCTCGGATCCGGAAGTGCCTCAAGCGTCCATGTTTAGGTCCGTGGACCCGGAAGTTCCTCAGACATCCACGTTTAGGCCCCCAGATCAGGAAGTTCCAAAGGTGCACATTTAGGCCCCCGGATCCGGAAGTTCCTCAGGTGCACATTTAGGCCCCTGGATCTAGAAGTTCCTCAGGCACACGTCCATGTTTAGGCCCCCGGAACTGGAAGTTCATCAGGCGCATGTCCCTGTTTAGGCTCTGGGATCCAGAAGTTCCTTTGGTGCATGCCCATTAGATGGTCTGAATTTTAATCCCTTCTTTGTCACCAAAGAGTTTGTATTATTTATATTTATTTATATAACCTATCTGCACTTCCGTTTCCTGCCTGTAAAGTACACGTATTGAGAAAACTAATTAGGATCTTCCATTATTAAAACAGTGGCATGCTGGTGAATGTTCAATCATCAGCTCTTGGAAGAGATGGGGGCATAGACCCTGGTTTTTTAGTGTGTGTCAATTTCCAGTAAAAATACTCCTGCTATGGCTGAACTTAAGATGCTTGTGTGAAATCATCTAATATAGAAGACAGGCACACAACGGACTCATTTGCTAGTGGGAGCCCACTCCAGCACATCACTTTAAAAAAAGTACAGGACATATAAGTGATGGATCAATAAATATTATCATCTTCAGTTGCTCTAAACAAAAAGAATAAAATAAGGGGAGAATTGGAGGATTCCTGAAGAGATAAGATATATAACCTCCCTCTTTATTGCCCTCTGTTCTAAAATACTTTTGTATTCTAGGTACTTTGAAATGCTGTCTCCAGATGGTCTGTCTTCTGTGAAAATCATGATTCCCATCCCCACTCTGTCTCTAGATCTTGTGTCACTGTTTACAGTGAACACAAGCACAGGGAGGACAGTCATTGCTCACAAGTCTGCCACCCTGCTGGCAGCTGACCAGGCCTGGGAGGACTTGTTCCTCATTGATTAACCTATTAACCTTGTCCACATAGGAAAGCTTAGAGACTTCACCCTGCCTTTGCTCCCTGGTTGCCAAGGCATTCTGCCTGATAATGGTCCTGCAGCAGTTCAGCTAGCCACTCTTTCCCCTTGAAGGCATACATAGATTTCTCAACCACTCTCACCAGATGAACAATTCTGCAGATGTCATGTCCTCCATACTTCTGTTTCAACCCCAACCTAGGCAAGTCTGTGAAACAAAGACTGTCTTATCTATTAAATGGGTACCCAGACCTAATCCTTTTACCAAGTCATGATGTTGCCCCATGTTCATTCCCCTTCCATTCTGTGCATCCACCCAAGACTTACAGAGTGCCTATGACTGCAAACACAAAGATGACTACACGGTTCTTTCTGTCTATAAACTTACAGCCTGGGATGGAATAGGGTAGAGTGGACATAGATATGCAAACAAAATAGATTACAGTGTGAAAGGGGAAAGTACTAAAGTCCATGCAAAATACTCTTGGAAACGAAGGACAAATTTTGCCTATCTCAGGGTTCTATGGAAGTTTTTGTAGAGTGCATGCAAGTAATATAGTGGAAGGTAGAGGCTTGGTGCAAAATTGCAGCATATTTTGTGCTCTTTTATTTCCTTGCATTTAGAACTTCAAGTCCTGGTCTCTAGTAATAATAAAACTAATAGGTAACTTTTTTTTAGAGTTCACAATGTGACAGATACGGTACTAAGTGCTTTACATGCAATTTTTAAAGTGATCTTCACAAAACCTTAGAAAATATTGTCACCCTCAATAAGAAAATCAAGTTTTGAAATGGTAAGTTACTCAAAGTCACACAACCTAGGAATAGGTAAAGAGTTAAAACCCATCTCCAATTCACTGCCAAGTCTGTGGTCTTAGAAACAAGCCAGCACGCCTGGCTTGGTGGTGCACATCTCTAATCCCAGTGGCTTGGGGGGCTGAGGCAGGAGGATCGCAAGTTCAGACGGCCTCAGCAACTTATTGAGGCTCTAGGCAACTCTGTGAGACTCTGTCTCTAAATAAAATACAGTAAGGACAGGAGATGTGGCTCGGTGGCTAAGCACCCCTGGGTTCAATCCCTGGAAGAAAGAAAGAGAGAGAGAGAGAGAGAGAGAGAGAGAGAGAGAGAAAGGAAGGAAGGAAGGAAGGAAGAAAGAGCCAGCAGCCAAGCATACTGGCACACACTTGTAATTCCAGTGGCTTGAGAGGCTGAGACATGAGACAGAAAGATTGTAAGTTCAAGGGCAGCCTAAGCAACTTAGTGAGGTTTTGTGCAACTTAATGAGATCCTGCCTCAAAATAAAAAACAAAAAGGGCTGGGGATGTGGCTCAGTGGTTAGGCACTCCTAGGTTAAATCTTTAGCACCAAAACAGGGGGAAAAAAGAAAAGAAAAGAAACAAGCCAGCAAGACTTAGTATAGTTGAGGGACCAAGAGGAATGGTTCTACCACCCCAAATTGCCTCCCTGCAAAATTTCCTCATATAATGCTCATGTCTTAAAATCGCTTTCTCCTATCAGGGCCAAATACAACAATCTGCAAGTGCCCTTGGAGAGATAATAGCAGTTATTGTGAAGAAAGACTCCGAAGGATGTTGATGTGGTGCCAATTTATCCCCCCACCCAGGTCTGTGGTTGCTGCTTGGTGATGTTGGGTTAATGGTTAATCTGCTCTTGTGTAAGTCAGCTAATGCCACTCCCAAATAATGAAATGTACTAACCCAATTAAGAAACACCTGCCCAACTAATCTGAATGTGGGACCTGAGTGTCAGCTTCCATTTTACACTTTGTAAAAGGAAAGAGGATTTCCACTGAACACTTGAAGTCTCCAAAGAACACAGTTGATCTTTCTTTTCAACCAATTGAAAAACTTATTGCCAGGTATTATATAATATATGTTATTTACTTTAGTGTTGACATCAGTTCTGTAAAAGTTATTATTTTATTTTTTGTGTGCAAGTAAATAACACAAAAGCTCAGAAAGGTGAAATCTCTCGTACAAGTTCATGCAGTCAAATGGTTTTCTGTTTCTCCAGGATTCTATTAAGGGGATTCGTTTAGTTTGTGTCCTAGTTAACAATGGACTTTCTTATTAACGATGAGAATTTGAATATCTTTGAATGGGCATTATTATTCTAGAGGTGCAATATAGCAAAAAGAACAGGAATTTTGAAGCTCAGTATTCCTGTGTTAAAATGCCAGTTCCTGCTGGGGAGTGATATTCACCAATTATATTATTATATTCTGTGCATGTAACAACAAATCCCATCATTATGTACAACTATAATGTACTAATGAAAAATGTGGGGGAAAAGAGAGAGTCGATACGGTTAAAAAAAGTCACGAGGATGAAAAAAAAGTTCCAGTTCCTCCTGTACTGTTGTGACCTTTGTCAGATCACTTGATCTCACCCCCAAAAGGAGATTGTGAGAATTGAAGCAGATGGCAGGTACCTAGGGGTACTTAAATCCATGTTCCTTCTTTCCAGCTGTTCTCTAGTAGGGCACGAGTGGTCATCTCTAGCTGTCTCATGCAAATTGGTTAAAGACAATATATTGTTAGAGGCATTTTAATTTATTATAATTACAATAAACTCTTGCCATGTGCCAGTTTTAGGGAAATTTAGAGAAGGTTCTGTGAAACTTGGTAAATGCTACAGCTTCTGCAGGTTGAAACATAACAGACCAATCAGTGAAGTCCATTACCATGACACTGGATGAGGTGCCATTAGAGTTCTGGTGGAAAATCAGAAAAACCTGCTGTAAAACCTGGACAGGAGATAAAACACAGAGACAGGTGGAAGAGAAATAGCAATAGAAGGCAATAAAGGACACGTTTCCAAGAAGTAATTCAGGCCATAAATGATGTGTGACTTCGGAAGATAGAGACCACTTAAAAGGGGCCAAGAAACCCTCATGACCCACTTCATGCACTTTCTCCTCCTCCTGTCCCTCCATAGCCCTCTGGGTTTCTCTCAGAGTCACTAGTGCACTTATCTCTGTAACAAGGTGGAGAAAACATCACAACCTCTTAACAGCTGGCGCCAGAATTCCTCTTGAGGATAGAAGCATCTAGGTTTGGAAAAATTGGTTGGAAAATTAAGTGTAATCGAATGGATTAGAAAGTGCTTGAGGTGGAACAGGCCAGCTGCTAGAGGAGGGGCATTCACTATGCATATAACAGGGGAATTCAGAATTGGGGGCAATCTGCAATAGCGAGCGTGAGGGAAGGAAGAAAGGCAAAGGGAAAAGGGAGAGAGCAGCTAGCAAGGTAACAGAGTGGTAAGTCTTCCCCAAAGTGGGAGAGAGCAGCTAGCAAGGTAACAGAGTGGTAAGTCTTCCCCAAAGTGGGAGAGAGCAGCTAGCAAGGTAGCAGAATGGTAAGTCTTCCCAAAAGTGACCTCGCTATGGCTTCAGAGATTGCTACCAAACCCAGGCAGCTTTGTGTCTTTCTGATGGGAAAACCAGGAAGGCACTAAATTTCATTTCATTTCATTTCAATATTGTGCAAAACAGAGTAGATGTGAGGAGGTGGGAATGTCCCCTGGGAGATAATCTAGTTCTGGAAAGGGCTTTATATACTTCTACAGGCCAGGGATTGAATTGAGGGTTCAAACCATGTTTACCCAGATCTTTGAGGGGCAAAAGGGCCTCAGCTGACTTCTGAATTGTATTACCAGTTCCATTCTTCTTTAGAAAAGAAAAAAAGCTTACCTAGTACAGTGCCTAACATACAGTAGGCACTCTATAAGTATGTTGTTCAGAATCAAATATAAACAAACATAAGCAGCCCTTCATATCTGCAAGTTCTATATCTACAGATTCAACTAATCATGAATGAAAAACATTAAAAAATTGAATTTCTACTGAACATATACAGACATTTTTCTTGCAATTATTCTCTAAACAATAGTGACTATTAACATAGCATCTGCATTGTACTAGGTATTATAATCTAGATATGATTTAAATTATGCTGGAGAATTTGCATAGGTTATAAGCAAATACTATGGCATTATATTAAGGGACTTGAGCATCCTGTAATTTTCATATCCACAGAGGAGGGGGTTCGGAGTAATCCCCTGAGGATACCAAGGCCAGACTGTACCTGGTTTCTGCTGTCATGGTAATTAAAATTGAGTGACGGCAACATATATGTATTTATAAATAAAAATCAACCTAATCTTAACAATTCTGGAAAGGATATAAGAGCCTGATTAAACAGGTTTAATACTTTCTCTTGTATTTTTCAGTATCCCTCAAGGTAAAGCTCACATCTCATTTCCTTTACAATGACAAATCCAAGACTTGTCTCCTTGGATTTCCAGTGATGTTTTCTGTCTTTGAAATCTTATGATATTATTTTAGTCTGTACCAGCCATTTGACCCTGATCATTTATTTTTCAAATGGATGTCTCTCTTTTATACACATAGTCCCCGAGGACAGGAAAAGTGACCACCTCTACTAAGGGCCTATTTTAGTAGCGTGTACATGTTGTTCAGTTGATTGTTACTGCTCATATATATCTGGCATCACATTGTCAGAAAGTAGCACAGTGCTTGAATGTACTAGTACTGAATAAAGATTTGATGACTTGAGTTGAATTATTTGTGCCATTGACCTTTGGGAATATACAATTTCTAGATATCGTGTTCCTAGGGAAATAACAGAAAATTGGAACTTGCAAAGAAGACACACATGATCCTTATCAGCTATTTTATTTTCCTATTGTTTGGGGGCATGTAATTTAGGCTTTCCTCTTCAGTAACGCATCTCTGTCAAATGTGTACATGATTTCTTGGCCAAAACTTTAAACAGATACTGTGAGGTTAAAAAGTAAAGATGCACATAATTATGATGCTGACTGGCATCCTAAAAAAATGTGATCCAACCCAAGGAGAAATCTGAGCTCAAAGGGCTTAAAAAGATTTCCCTAATTTTCTTGTTTATTGAAGAGCTCACCAGAATGCAGGTCTCCCACTTTCTGATCCAGTGGTCTTTCCAAGACACCAATTTTGGTTGTCAGCAGAGCACAAAAAGTGTTTCAATTATTAATGCAGTATGCTAAGTCCCAGGAGTAGAATAAGCCTCATTATTTAGCTAGTAAGTCAGTCCAAATCATTCTGACATTCCTATAAAACTGAACAGATTTTGAAGTAAAGCATCCTTGGGCTTATCACCCTAAAAGGGGGCTGCCATCTCATTTACTATTTAAAAAAACATAAATGAGCTCTTCTGTTTGGATATTCATTATATCTTAGTTTTATTGATTCTGTTATATTGCTGTTAATTACAGGAACCACAAAAGCCTTCAAATGGATTAAAGCCATAATAAAAAGATTAGTAATACTTTGTACATTGAGTGATTTAGAATCAACTGATGTTTATCTTTCCAGACATTACTACACTGAAATATTGTAAAATAATTAAATTGAATATTTTAATTTATTCGTGTTGGCAAAATAAATCTGAATGCATTTTAATAACTTGATGATATTAACAGGTATTATTAATTCTCATGATAACTCTGGAAAGTGGGCTTTATGATTTGCCTCACTTACAGATGACAAAATCAAAGCTGATAGAAATTTCATATTTTGTTCAAGACCCCACAATAGATAAGCCAGGATTAAATGAGATAATACATATGTACAGTACTTAGCACAGTGCTGGGAAGATAGTGTGTTGAATAAATGCAAATGAGACACTCCATGTGAAGTGAAAATGAGTTTAAGAGAATAAAAGAAATCTGTTGTAAAGACAGTACATAAAGTTTGTGTTGTAATTTCCCATGTACATACTAGAAGGATGACTAAAATTTGATTCTGAGGTTCTCAACAATAAGACCAAAGACAGAAATACAATCAGTTATAAAAATGGTAAATAACCTTGCCCAAGAGAAGTGCAACTATTTCTGAAGCTCAGACCTAGGGTCATTTTTTAAATCTGTGCATTATAATTATTCATAGTGGTGGGATTCATTGTTACAAATTTGTACATGCACATAAAATAATTTGGTCAATTTCATTCCCGTGTCTCCCCTTTTTCCTCCCCTCCTCCTTTTCCTCAGTTCCTCTGCTCTACTTGTATGCCTTTTATTTTCAAGATACAAAGACTTTTCAAGATACAAAGACTCTGGAGGATGAGGCAAACTTAATGTGGCTCCTAGAAGCCTGGAAAAAATGATAGCCAAACCTGGGTAAAGTGGAGTAATCAGAGTTACCCTGGCAGTAGGTAAAGGAAGGATTTAGAAGTTGAGGAAAGGGGCATGCTAGAATGGAATATTATACAAGACCCGAAGACTTGGCCTGGGGCTATAGCTCTGTGGCAGAGTGCTTGTCTAGCATTGTGAGGCACTGGGTTCGATTCCTAGCACTGCAAAAACCACTAAACAAATAAAGGCATGCTCACCATCTACAACTATTAAAAAAAAAAAAAAGACCAGAAGTCTTGCCAGATAATTCCATGGGAGACCCAAGGGCACAGTACTCACCAAGACCATTAAAAATACACTGGCAAGGCACTGGCACCACTAAGAATTATAGTGGTGGTCTCCTCTGTAGGCCATGACTCAAAGCAGGACAGTGATCTCAGAGCTGAGCTCTATAATAGCTATGGGCATGAATGGGTTCCTTCCAAGGAATAGAAAGTGATTGGAAATGGCTAACTGCCAGAAAGTGGAGTCCACAATTACCAAAATCACCAATAAGATCAGAGGGTCTTGATCTGCAGGAAATGTTGAGGAGGTTAATAGAGTATGGTGTTCCAAAGAGCAAATGTACAGCCAACAAAGGTGCTACATAAAATTTAAAGAGGATAGACTGAGCTGTGGCTCAATGATAAAAAGAGTGCTTGCCTAGCATACATGAGTTCAATCCCCAGCACTGCAAAAAAGAAAAAAAAATCTAAAAAGGAATAGACTTTTGATCATATAACATCATCCAGAGCAGCCAACTCCACAGTGTTCTGGAATAACCTTTGAAATACACACATGAAGTGACAGATTGGAGGCAATGCGTTCATCTTGCAGGATATACATCAAATCAGAGATTTATGTATAGCATTCTGTCCACAACAAGAACAAATGGATCCAGGAATAAGGAGAGAAATGAACGAACCATTGGGAAACTTTATTATTGCTGTCCCCCAAACTGGGTTTATCAAGGGATAAAGGTCTGGTTCCCAAGCTACATGGGATCATGCCAGGGAATATTACAAACATCCCATTGAACTACAAGTTACAGCTGCCACTAAGGCACTTTGGATTTCTTGTCCCCAGGAATCAGCAAGGGAAAAAGGTCACCCACCATTGCACAGGGACACCTATCTTCATTAGTGGAAGAAAGAGGACAGAGCTAGGGAAGAAATTATGTGTGAAATCTAGATAATCTACCTGGGCCTTTCCTGATACTCCCTTGACCCATTGGTACATGACTGGATGTGCACAGCACTCCTGGCCAGAGAAGGGTGTGACTGCAATGAGGGCTTAGGTGTATGGGGGAAAAGAGATTTGAGTAACATCACTAGCTAGCCACAAGGATGAGGGGAATTTAGAGTGGAGAGAGGAAGAGGGAGAGGATAAGAAGAAGCTGTGAACCTGAGATCAATGGCAATGACCTGGACATAGTTTTGTCCCATTGACCTTCACTTCTAATTTTCCTGAAGGAAGAGAGGTCTGGGGACCTGCAGAGGGGCTGATCCTTGCACCTAGGTAGAAGCAGATCTGGTAGCTAGGTAGAAACAGTGTGGGGAATGTGGCTGCCATGTGGCTAAGATCTCCTACTGCCTGGAGCATGACAGGCTAATGACTTTATAAGTCACTTTAGTGCATGTTTGCATGGAACAGGCCTTCCCATACCATTGATTGATCATGACATGCATACTATAAAGCTGACCAATTTCTGCAAGCATTGTCAGTTTGTTTCAAGGACTCCTGATTGGCCTGAGGCTCTCTCGGAACTGTGCTGCAGTCTTAGATTCTTTCTACCCTTCTCTTCCCTTCCTTTCTCTTTCCTCCAGATGTCAGAGCTGAAGTGTGGTCTGGAGGTCTTCCTCACTTTCTCCTACCCTCTTCTTGTTAATCTTTGACAGGCGTTTCCCCAAATAAATATCCTGCATGGCTAATCCATCTTATTCCACCATTCTAGATGGCCATGAACTAATTAATGCATGTTCTCCAGCTAGTTGTTAGCTAATTACAGGCAGATCCATGCACCATAATATTGTAGGAGAAATGAGTTTTTATATACAGTTTAACATAATCTTTGTAATCATTTATTTATTTAAATGGGCTAGGTAGCATGATTTCAACAACAATAAAAAAAAATAAAACAAAACAAACAAGCTTGGATCCAGGTTTTTCTCAATCAGTAATTTGAAGACATACCTTCATACAAATTCATGATAGGATTACCAAAGTTCTCCTTAGTGGTAGAGCACTTGTAATACTGTATCTGGCTCAACAAGGTCATTGTACACATATTCACCTTACAAACCATTTCAAAATTAAAATGTCCACGGTTATAGAACCTGACATTGTGTACATTTTTCTGGGCAATGTAAATTTTCGGAAATTGCATGGAAAGTGACTTGCCAATATGAATCTAAGAATTAAGGTTCAAAAAATATGCATACCATTTGACTCAATAGTCTCTTTTCTGTGAATCATTCTGAAAATAATTATTTAAATATTAAACATTTAATTTTATATTTATTATCTAAAAATTACTCATATGAAGAAGTGCATTAGCTATGAAGATGTGGAAACATGGAAATATGCTTATAAATTAAAATTAACTTTAAGGAACGATTTACAAAATTATATACGTATCATGATTATATTTACATTAAATATACTTAGTAAAAAAAACTGGAAGAAAATATATTACAATGGCCATGTTTATATTAGGGTTGCAAGATTATGAGTGGTTTTCTCTTTTGTTTCTTTTTGTAATTAAATTTCATGATTTATACAATAGGATTTCAACTGAGTATTCTTTAGTACAATCTTTTATTTTTTATTTTATTTTTTTATGTTGCTTTTGTTTTATTTTTTATTTTTTTTAAAGAGAGAGAGAGAGAGAATTTTTTTAATATTTATTTTTTAGTTTTCGGCGGACACAACATCCTTGTTTGTATGTGGTACTGAGGATCGAACCCGGGCCGCACGCATGCCCAGGCGAGCGTGCTACCACTTGAGGCACATCCCCAGAGCCCTAGTACAATCTTTTAAAGGCAAACCTCTTTGTTTATATTTTCCCATTGTTTAGGCAATAGCTTTGGCAGAGGCTCTTTTTTTTTTTTTTTATAGTGTCTTTTTATAGTGTTGGGGATTGAATGGGACTTTGCACATGTTAGACAAGCACTCAAACCACTGAGCTACATCCACAATACAATATTGTGTATTCTTCTTCTTTTCATGAAGACCATGTGTGAAATTGTGTATGATGGTTGGTTAGATGATTATTATTATAATTTTAGATAATTTCCTGATAAGAGTCTTCTACTTTCTTACATTTGGTTTAGTTCAATTTAGATGTATGTCTAACAAATTTGTAATTTGTATGCATTACAAATTAGGTGGGAATATTTGTATTCCTCTGTTTTATGTTTTTTTTCTCTCTCTGGTATCATATATATTATCTACAAATTGACTTAAACAAACTTTTCTGTTCAGAACCACTGGATTCCTCATCAATTTATCTGTGGCATTATAGGTCAACTTGTCAACCAATTCAAAAATTGAGAGTCATGTGAGAGTCCTCTGTTTGCTTCACCACTTCTCAGCACTGTCTGTTTCATCTCCCCAGGCTTTTTGTATCTTCCGCATATCCTTCCCCAGGCCACTGCCTTAGAAAGACTCTCATTACATGCAGTTTATAGTTCTATAATGCTATGTAATTAATCTCTTTGTCCTTCAATCTATCTTTCACATTATCCCTAAATTAGTGGTTCTCAATGGGAGAGGGGTGGTGTTTTGGCCCCCAGGGGACATCTGAAGATACTTTTGGTAGTCACAACTGGAGCAGGGGGAGAATAAGGAGTTTGTGGATGGAAGGAGAGCAAGGAGTTGTACTGGTAACTAGCATGTAGAAGCTGGAGATGCTTTTAGACATCCTGCAAAGCAGAAGACAGCCTGGTTCCCCAACAAAATTTTCCAGCCACAAATTTTAATAGTGCTGAGAATGAGAACCTCTGCTTAGAGTGATTCTTCTAAAATAAAACTTAATTAAATCCTTCAAGTACAGACTATTTCTTTGTTTATTTAGTTTTTTTTTTTTTTAATGTGGTGCTGGGGATCGAACCCAGTTCCTCACAAGGTCTAGGCAAGTGCTCAACCACTGACCCACAACCCCAGTCCCAAACTATTTCTTTTTTTGGTGAAAGTTTTTGCATGAAGCTCGTCTTTTCTAGTCTCAGTTACAAAGCATGTAGTATTCCTGCCTGAATATGCTATGTTTTCCCTGGCTCCTGCCACTTGTCTGCTACTTGAAGACTCTTCTGACTTTTCCAAATTGGACTGGATGATTCTTCTCTGTGATCACCTTTAGGGGTACATGAATCACACTAATTATTGCCTGTCAGTTCCACTTCACGATGAGCATTCAGAGAGCAAGAAGTCTTTTTCTTTGAATTTTCAGCAATGTTTGACACAGAGAATGGATCTAAATCAGTCAAGGCCCTCTGCCCTGACTCCATTTAATGAGCAGGCAGATTTGCTTTTGAGCACAATAGGTTCACTGCTGCAATCCTTATTTTCTTTTTGCTTTATCCTCTCCTCACCTGAAATGCTGTTCTTTCATGTCTCTGTCTACCTTCATGTTCTTCCCACCTATTCTTTAAGGATCAGATTAAAAAGAATCACTATGATTTACTGAGCCATGTGCCAGGTCTCCATTATCTTAATTAACTTTCAGTAAAACCCTTATAAGGAAGGTATTGTCCCAATTAAACAATGATGCAAACAGCTCTGAGGTGTTCACAGGCGAGATAAGACAGGCACACCAACACTCACAATCACAATGCAGGTACGTGGGCCCACTTCCTCCCTGCTTGGTTCTCCTGCCTTCTCTGATAGCTTTTCTTTTTCCTTCCAGATGGTATTGGGAGATCATTTAGTCTGCTGTTCAACTTTTATGAGCAAACTGAAATGCTTTATGGAAACAGGTGGTTAATGATGGAGGACAAACCTGAAATCTAGTAATCTGGATTCTGATGCTCTTTTCACCCACATCCAACATGTCTTGCTCAGTCTAAGTTGCCATTCCTCCCCCTCCCCCAAGACATTAGGAGCAGTCCAACATGGTTAGTGGAATTAGGACAGGTGGACAGTCTTAGTCTGCAGGGACTTAAAGATGCAGAATTCTGGGGCTGGGATTGTGGCTCAGCTGTAGAGTGCTCGCCTAGCACGGGCGGGACCCAGGTTCAATCCTCAACCACATAAAAATAAAGGCACTGTGTTGTGTCCATCTACACCTAAAAAATAAATATTAAAAAAATGCAGAATTCTGAAGATTCATGGCCTAGGAGAATTTTCATCTAAGGATTTTCATGGGGAAGTCACTAGAATCACAGGAATGATTGGAACAGATTTGAATTTTTAAAAACTTACCATGGAGAATTGTGGGGCTGTAGTGAATGCAAGTGACAATGTAAGATGTTTTTGTGGTTCAAGACCACGTGTGGGAATACAGAGAAGTGGACTAATTGGAGAACTATCTATATTGTCAGAATTTTGCCATCGATGGTCAATAGGGCATGAATTTTGGCTATAGTATGACTCTGATGAAGGGACTTTAGCCTTATTTTATCTCTGCATGGTTAAAATATGGTTTAACACTTACTTTGAGGGATGTTAGAAACAAATGAAAAGTGCTAGACACATATTAGCTATCAACAAATATTTGTTCTTATATACATAAGTTAAGTTTTCCTCCTTCAAAGAGTTCTTTAAATAGAACATCTTAAGTAACTCATCAAATCTTCGAGATTTGTTTTCTGGTTAAGTAAGTTCTTGTTAGTAGTCAGGTGCCCTTTGAGCTTAGTTTTTGTAAGATTGGTGTTAGGTGCAGGACAGGCTGAATAAGTTATCTGCAGGGCATGCCAAACAAAGTTAGCTGCAGGGTGATCTGGCCACTCAAACCTTCTGTCTGGTTCTTTATCACCTGTTTCAAGCCAACTCCAAGCCCCCCCCCCCCAAGGCTGAACACTCAACCCACCGCTCAAGGCTGAACACTTAACCCCCCTTGTGCCAACAAGGCAGCTTGCAAACCCAGAGACCCTGTTAGATTTAGGCAGCACAGCAGAAGGGCTATAAAAACCTTTCCCTGCCGCAGCTCTCCCCCGCCCCCCCTTCTCTTTCTCTCTTTTCTTTGTTGCACTGCTGCAATAAAGATCTCTCTGTCGCTCTGAGTGTTATGGTCACTTTCCTTTCAGTTGGGATATGGGGCAGAGGTGTACACGGAAGGCTGTGATAAATGCATCAAAGTGTACAAAGACATGATGGAAGGCCTCCAAACTCGGTGGTGGTGGGAGTGTCACTCAATGGACAATTTTACTTCCTACGCAGGCTGACCTCCAGTCCCCAGATGGGCACACAAACATCTGGCAATAATCACACCTTTCATCTAGTCTCTCTAGAGAATTCGTTCGTAAACACATATGCAAGGAGCCCNTGATATTCTTGCTTTTGGATGGCCGTTGATTGTTTTAATTCATTTGACCATTTATTTTCTAAGTCCTAAAAGAGAAAATGTGCCAACTGGTTAATTTTTTTATGTAAAAAATAAATAGGGGGCAGGGGATAAGCAAGGATGGTGGAATGTGATGGCCATCATTATCCAAAGTACATGTATGAAGACAAGAATTGGGTGTTAATATACTTTATATACAGAGATATGAAAAATTGTGGTATATATTTGTAATAAGAATTGTAATGCAAAAAAAAAAGAATGGGAAGTTATACTCCATGTATGTATAATATTTCAAAATGCATTCTATTTTTATGTATAACTAAAAAGAACAAATAAAAAATTTTAAAAAAATTGCTATACTACAGTGACTAAATAAATAAATAAAAAGTAAGCTGGGCACAGTGATGCATGCCTGTAATCCTAGTGGCTTGGGAAGCTAAGGCAGGAGGATCATGAATTCAAAGCTGGCTATAGAAATTTAGCGAAGTGAAGTCAGCCAATCCCAAAAAACCAAATGCCCAATGTTTTCTTTGATATAAGGAGGCTGATCCATAGTGGGATAGGGAGCAGGAACATGGGAGGAATAGACAAAGCCTAGATAGGGCAAGGGGTTGGAGGGGAAAGGTTGAGTCTCGCCACCCCCTCCCCCCGAGCGCACCGCAAGTTTTCATAAACAAGCCCGGAACGCGCTGTCAGACATCCTGTTTATACCACCCCGAGCTTCGGGCGCGGGCTTGAGGTCTGACGTCCCTTGGTCGCCGCGCGGAGAACTTGACCGCCAGCTCCCTGGCCCACTTGCTGGGGTGGGGGTGGTGGGGTGAGAGATTTTTTTTTTTCCCTAGCCATTGGACGGAGGCTAAGTGTCTTTTTCAGTGTTGGGTTTTCGAGTCTGGTAGGGGTCTGGTAGGGATCTCAGGAAACGCCCCTCCCCATCTAGGTTCTGTTAAGGTACCTGGCGCCAGGTAGCCAGCGAGAAGGGCGACATGATGACCCTGGACGGGAGGCCCAGGGAAGGGCAGCAGTGAGAAAGAACCATGTAGGGATTTGCGAATTCTGCTGTAAAGGGACTTGATTAACCGAATCTGGGACTGGTCTCCGAACTCCTCGGACCCCATCCGCGCGCGGCTGCCCAGTTGGCGTATCTAAGGGGGGACGTTGCTTCAGCGGGACTAGTAAACACCTTTCTAAAGTCACTTCCTAAGGTTCCTGAAATGTGGGCTCCTTGCATATGTGTTTACGAACGAATTCTCTAGAGAGACTAGATGAAAGGTGTGATTATTGCCAGATGTTTGTGTGCCCATCTGGGGACAAATTCTCTGATTTCCTGTGTGGGGAAGGGTATCCTATCCTCCCTGCCCTTGATACGTGGCTGTGAGCTGTCTTGCTCCTGGTTGGATACACTACTATACATACTATTAATCCAATTCATAGAGTTTTTTCTCTCAGTGACAGGTATTTACAGTGCTATAAAATTGTCGTTGCTTCTGTCAGGGAGGAAGGCCCTGGGCCGTTAAATGATGGTATAATGCAGAGACTATTAGGTGTGAGCATGTAGTCTTTTGTTATTCCCCCCGTCCCCCCCCCCCCAAAAAAAAAAAAAAAAAAAAGGTTTGAGTTATGTGTGGACATAGCCACTGTGGGAAATTAAGACGAGCATTTTGTATTGATTAAATTTTTGTTCCTCAGTTTCCAAAGCCCCATTTTGTGTTGTCTGTTCACTTTTGCTTTTGGTGACTCTAATGTTTTCCAAGACCTGGGAATCATTTTTATTGAAGGATCAATGTGTTCTTTTGTACTTTGTGGTGAAGACTAATGGAGACCACCAGGGTTCTGGACACTTCTGGTGCAGTATGCTTTGTAATAAGTAGAAAATGTCTTCCGCATACAGATCCAGATCACATAAAGACGCAAGAACATCGGTCGGTGAGTGATTATGGACATTATGAATAGAAATAGTCAATACCTTTTCTTAATTCTATATATTGTGTTAACTAAGCATTTTCATTGTACCTTATCTCAGACTCTCTAGATAACTATGTAGCTGGGTTTTTTTTTTTTTGTTTGTTTGTTTTTTGTACCAGGATTTTGGTGTTAACAATCCACATAGAATACTGCTAGTTTAAACTTTTTTCTGTTCCATAGTATACTCATTACTTACTACTATTGGGAAATGATGAGAGTAAATAAATTAGGCATTGGCAAAATAGTTTGTTTTTCAAAACATACCTATATTTTAGGTTTTTTTTTTTTTGTGTGTGTAATTTAGGCAGTTTTAATGTCAATTTGCCTAATGCTATACTTGTAATTACCTCTGATTACTCGGTATCCATCCTTTACAGATTTAAGATGTTAAAATATAAAATCTTTTGAATGTATGCATTTGATAAAAAAACTAGTGAAGATAAGGAATTTTGGGGATGGGGCTGCTTTTGTAGGAGTAGACTTGGATTGATTTTCTTGAAGAAACAGTCTGAGGGCTTCTAAATAGGCTTGTGAGGTTTAGATTCTAAGTTTACAAGCATTGGTGATTTTAGTAGCAGACTGAAAATTATAATAATTTAAATTATAACTATAATGATAAATTATGTTCTGAATTATCAGTTTCTTCTGAATGCCTTAAAGTAACATATATTTGGACAGGAAGCCAAAAGAAGCAACTTGTGCAAGTTTACCATTTTTATAGAGAAAACACTACATAAAAATAACTGCATTAATAAAGTAGTTTTTTCTAATTTTTATGTTACTATGGTAAATGTTTTTTCCTTTTAAATACACATATCATTCTGGATAGTCATTATGTTCTAATTAGGTAATAATATGCCATTAGAAGGTTTATTGTCGGAAATGTACATATTTGTGCAAAGAACTTTATTTTGCTTGTTTGCGAATTTAAGAAAATTCTTTCAACTAGGGAATTAGTTAAGAAAATGAATATTCTGTGTCTGTTATGTGTGTGGCTCAGTGGTGTTGTCTCTTTGTTATAGAATTGAGGTGCCTGAAGGAACCCTGCAGATTCTTTTAGACCATTGATTCTCACTTTGGTATGATTTTGCACTGGAAGAAGTACTTGCAACTTCTGGAGAGGTTTTGGTAGTTACAATTTGGGAAGAGGGGTGGTAATATTGGCTTCTAGGGGGTAGAGGCCAGGGATTCTGCTAAATATCCTACAAGGCACAGGACAGCCTCTGACAACAAAGTATTATCTGGCTTAAAATGTCCATAGTGCCTGAGGTACCAGGTGAGAATCCGGAAGAGCTGAACTCCTATCATGGCAAATCTTTTTACTTCTGGTACTTATTTTCTTCATCTGAAAATGGAAATAAAAATATCCACCTTAGTTGTCTCACAGAATTGTTGAGGAAAATCACGTAAATAATGTACATATAGTGCGTGAAAACTGAACAGCCACACAGGTTGTAGCTATTATGAAGTTCATTTTTTTTAAGAAAGCCTGTTTTTATTTTTTTATTTTAGTTGTAGATGGACAAAATACCTTTATTTCATTTAATTATTTTTATATGATGCTTAGGATTGAACTCAGTGACTCACACATGCCAGGCAAGTGCTCTACCACTGAGCCACAACCCCAGCCCAAAGCTGTTTTTTTTTTTTTTCAAATGAATAAATTGTTAGATATGTTGGGAGTTGAGAGGTTGAGACAGTATGCTGAGGAAAAAGCAGGATAAATGGTTTAATATTGATTATTCATCTTTTTGGGATAAAGAGTTTATTTAGTGTAATTATTGTTTTTCTTATTGTTAGAACACAAACTTCTTAGCTATGTATTTTTTTTTAAAATAAGCTTATTTTCTCGTTGCTACCAGTGGGAGACACACTGTAGAAATATTGGAAAGTGGCAAGTAGAGGAAAAAAATCATCCATGCTTTACTCTCTTTTCCATTTAAGGACAATCACCTTACCCTTTTTTCCTATAAGAGTGGTTAAAATTGGGAAAAGAGTTATAATGGAAATAGGAAGAGCACCTGGTGACCAAGGGCGGTACTACTTGTTTTTATGTCTTTCCTTTTTTCTGTTTTAATAATTAGTTACAATACAAGTCAGGTGTTGGTGCGCGCCTACAATCCCAGCTAATTGAGAGGCTGAGGTAAGAGGAACTCCTGAGCCCAGGAGTTTAGGGCCTGCCGGGCCACATAGACTTGATTGCCTTAAAAAAAAAAAGTTGCAAAGGTAAATTATAGGAGGAATTTGAGAGATTGGCTCATTGTTTTTATATATTTCATGTTAACCTCCAAGCATGTTCATGTTTGGTTTGTTGCTTCCTCTCTCCTTGCTGTCCCCAGTACTCAGCTAGGTATGCCACTGTTGCTTCCTGTCTTAAAAAATGCTTTGGTAACATGGGGTTTTAAGCATCTGCCATGTTGAAATGACTGGGTTTCTGGGGCAGGAAACTAATTCCTTTGAGTATTCTTTCCTCTGAAGTACATTAGCATTTTTGGCAGTTTGAGGCCATAAGAAGGCGTAAAACATTAAGCTCATTTCCGTGATACCTTCACTTCTAAGGTTTTATGATCTGTGATTCTTTGCATCTGGCTGTGGGCACACATTCTTCCTTGGTGCTGAGTAAATTGCCCAGTTCCAAGGCAAGATGTACTTTCAGAAGCAAAAGGAAAATTTCTTATAAGTTTACTCTGGCTAGAAGATAGCGGGTATTTGTTGGGGTATTTTTAATCTATTACTGACTTTTTTTAACAGTAACATTCACACAGCATTTTATTCATTTATTTATTTATTCAGTAAATGCTTACTGAACTCTTGCTACAACTGTCAGAGAGTGAATAAATATAACAAAACAGGTAAAAATTTCTGCCCTGAAAGAGCTATGTCTAGTGGAAGACCTCAGAGAGTGTGTGCAGAGCTTTGAAGTTGCAGGTTATACAGATGAGTAAATCCTATGTTGTTATTGTAGATTGTTTCCTAGAAGCCTTCAGAGCACTCCACTGATGTCTGAGAACTAAGGAGTAGTTTCTCTTTGTTATTGTTCTCTTTTTAAAATTTTAAGTTGGCGCTGGGATTGTGGCTCAGTAGTAGAGCGCTCACCTAGCAGGGGCGCGACCCGGGTTCAATTCTTAGCACCACATAAAAATAAAGGCTTTGTGTTGTGTCCATCTACAAAAAAGATTCTCTCTTTCTCTCTCTCTCAAAATATTTTTTTTTAAGTTACAGATTAATTTATTCTTTGTATGCACAAATGTCTCTTGGTACCTCTGAAGTGTCTGGCAGATGGATTAGGCACAGTTTATAATGGAAGTAAGTTTGCTCTTTGTAGCTATAACACGGTGTAGGTAATGCTGTAGTAGAGGTGAAAATTAGAACCACCAGGACCCTTGAAAAGAGCTAAATTCTATTTGGAGCCTTTCTCAAATGCTTTTATGAAGAGGCTTCATTTGAATGGGTCCTTGAAGGAGGAGTAGGAGTTTCCTTGTTTAGAGGTGGGGAAAAAAAATCTATGCAGACATGCAACATGAATAGAGGCATGAAGGTGGGCATGTATATGGTACATATGGCAAACTTGGAAGCAACCTCTGTGACTAGAGCAAGGACCACTTAGGAAAGAGCAGGAGGAGGTCGAGCTGGACTGCAGGGTGGTGCCGGATTGAGAAGACTGACTTTCTCCACAAGTCTGTGAGCAGTGTGAGGTCAGGACCATGGCCTGTGTTGAATAAATGAATAGGGAAGATTAGAAGCCATTTTAAATTTTGGAGCTCAGGTGTGTCATTAGCAGATGGAAGAATGAGAAGAAACACTGAAAGTTCTTCAAAGGGCCAGCTTTGTAGAACCATTGTGCTACCCTTTCCTTCTCCCCACAACAGAAAATGCTTTATTTACCCACCACTTATCAACTATCCAGAAGACTGCCAAGAAACAGAAAATGTTTAGAGCCAAAATATGTCAAGAAGTTCCTATATGATTTCCTTGTGGTAGAGTTAAAACTATTTTGCTTTTAATTTTTAAAGGACTCTTTGACAAATTTTCTAACTGATTTTCAGGTCAAGAGAACGCTAAATACAGCAAGCCTGAGAGAAGACAGTGATCAAGAGGATGAATTCAGGAAGGCACATCTTCAGGCTAGCAGTGTTAATTTTTATCTTAGCTGTGAATGGGGAATAAGTTTATGAAAAGTAGAATCATAGCTTAAGAATGAAACACTCTTTGGGGCTGGGGTTGTGGCTCAGCGGTGCAGTGCTTGTCTAGCACATGCGAGGCCCTGGGTTCAATCCTCGGCACCACATAAAAATAAATAAAATAAAGGTATTGTGTCCAACTACAACTAAAAATTAAGGGGGAAAAAAAAGAATGAAACACTTCTGGGCATTTAGCGGAAGGGCAAACCATTGTAAACACCATAGCAATTTGAAGTTGTTGTCATCACCACACAGTATGGTAATTGATGTTGGTGATGATACTGTCCCCAGTATTTAGAATAAGACACACGGCATGAAATGAAGTTAGAGTTCAGATCTCTAGCAGAAAAGGGCCATTTCATACACCTCATTTAAGAAATGGGAAGGAAATGTACAAGTAGGGGATGGGGACTGAATAAGAAGCTGCTGTCAGGGAATTTCTACAGGACAATTCAAGGAAGAGGTTTTCTTCAGAATGAAAAACAAGTGAAGGATCTTTATTTTAATTCTTCAGGAAATGAGTTACTTAAGAGTGAATTGAAAACCTCTGAAATTTGAAAAGAGGTGCTGTGGCCGTGTAGGAGACAGTAATAACTTGAACCAGCTGTAGGGACTGAGGTTGATTTTTATACCTCTAGGTAGAAAACAGATGAAATTTTTGCATCTTAGCCTTGTTTCTTTCCTTGTTTTTTATGATCTTAGCCTTATTTCTTTCCTTGTTTTTTTATGATCTGCTTTTGGACCCAGACTGGTTTGGTCATGGCTATGAGGAAGTGAACAAGTAATCCCCATGTCCTTACAGACAGTGAAGGGTACCTCTCTGTAAGATTGATGTGAGGATTGAATGGCTGCACCTAAAGATTTTGGAATGGTGCCGGTCACATAGTATGTTAGCTGTTTAAAGATTGGTATGTATGCTTTGTGTCAGTTACCAAAAAAAAAAAGCTGAAAGTATATTCAGAATATTTTAAGATGTTAAGTATCACCCAGTAGATGCAAGACAAAAATTATAACTGAGCTAATCTATGTGAGAAATGCTTTATTTAGAAATGAGTAAATCAAAAAAGTTTTGGTGCTTAAGACAGTTTCTCAAATCTAGAAGCATTAATTATTTAGACAGCACTCAAAGTACTAAATTAGACTTTCTTCTATTTTTAAGGAAAAAAAAACGATAAACAAAGGTGCTTTTATTTAACTTTAAATGCCATCCAAGGTATATAATTTGGTAGGAATGTATTAGGCTTTCTGGGAAAGTCAATATAAAGATACTGTGTTGCCTTCACTGATTCAGTTTACTTAGGAAATGGTGGGTTGCTGGCAGAGAGGCACCAGGCATACCTGATTGTAAAATGTTGTCTTCTGAGTTGTGTGGAAATTAAAAATCTTATAAATCAGGTAGTACTCCAATGAGTTTTGCTGCTTATGGAATTATAGGATTTTAAAAGAATTCTCATCGCGCGCGCACACACACACACACACACACACACACTTAAGAGGAAGGACTAACAATACAATTTTAGATTTTGGGTAAATCTTACTTTAAGAAAGGACAAAACGTAGGGCTGGAGATGTGGCTCAAGCGGTAACGTGCTTGCCTGGCATAACGCGGGGCGCTGGGTTCGATCCTCAGTACCACATGATGTTGTGTCCACCGAAAACTAAAAAGTAAATATTAAAAATTTTCTCTCTCTCTTTCTCTCTCTCTCTCTAAAAAAAAAAAAAAGAAAGGACAAAACGTAAACAGAAATAGAAATTGTAGAGCAACCTTTACTGGAAACTGAAATAAATAAATAAATATATATAAATATAAAAACCTTCTATTTCTATTTACGTTTTGTCCTTTCTTAAAGCAAGATTTACCCAAAATCTAAAATTGTATTGTTAGTCCTTCCTCTTAACTGTGTATATATTTTGCATACTTAAAGTACATTTCCTTCTTAGTGGTATTTATGTTGAACAGGTTTCTTGGTTCTGAGTATTATTCTTACTCTGAGGAACAGTAGTTGCTTCGTGGTTGGAAAATGACTGTTGATAACTTTTTCATTCCAAGAGCTTTGACAGTGAAGGGTTTAGCTGTATCTTTGTCTTCCCATTTGAGAATGACAAAGACAGTGAAGCTCTGTAATTTGATTTGTGGAGGGACAGTGTATAGTGAATTCTACTTGAACTGTAAAAAGGTGAACAAAAAGAAACTTAGATCTCTTATTTTCATATTCCATGGGTAACTGACTCATTTGACTGTATAAAGCATAACTAGATAAGAATAACTAGTAATTAATACAACTCTCATTTGTCTTTAATGTTGTTTTAAAGGGCTTAAGGGTATTAGAACTTACAAGTTAATTAGTTAAACAATTCTATTTGTAGGCTTGCTTGCACACTTAATTTTCTCAGAATGGATGACTGTAATTCATATCAATTTTTCAATTAGTACAATTTAATCTTTCAAGCTATGGTAAGAGAAGGGAAAGAGAAAAAACAATCTGTTCAATGTATATCTTGTGAAAATTTTTGTTAGTAAACTAGTTTGATGGATCACAAGCAGTGCAGATAGTCTTGATACATACATCTCCAAACCCATTTTAGGGTTAATTTGTATAATATAGACTAAAAAATTCTGTATAATGCCAGAATTTAATATACTACTTAATTTTGTTCAATTAAAGCCATTCTGTAAAACTTTAGTCCACTGATCATTGTGTATCAATTATCTTATTGTGAAATGCGTTTGATGTATGATGGTGACTCCAGAGAATGTTACCTTTTTAACTTATTTTTTTACAACCTAGATTGTTTAGAAGTAGGGGGATGTCAGAGGTCAGATACATCTGAATATAATAAATTTTAAGCCCCCTTGACGGATGTAGTAAATTGACCACTTATGACACACAAATTGATTGTGATTAACAAAACACCAACTCTTAGGTTTTCTTTTTTATTCCTGTATTCAACAACTATCTGTAGACCATATATATGGTAGAATAAGATAGTTGTGGCTCTGCCCTCAGAAGGGTTCCTTGCTAGTAGAAAATACAACAATTCCACAATTGTACAGCCGTTTGTTACAGATATGCTATGTATCAGAAGAGCTGGCCAGCTGGTTGTAAAAAAACAAAACAAAACGGTGGAACATTAAGAAGAAGGGGTTTGGGACTGGGGTTGTGACTCAGTGGTAAAGCGCTTGCCTGGCATGTGTGAGGCTCTGGGTTCAATCCTCAGCACCACATATAAATAAAGTAAAAAAAATGCTTTGGCAACTAAAAAATATTAAAAAAAAAGAAGGGATTTTTGTACACTGAAATCTGATGAGTGGAAGAGATTTTCTAGCCAGAGGGAACAGCATGTGCCAAGGACCTGCAGTAGGGCCAATATCCTGCAATTGGAACAGAGAGGAAGAGGATGCAGGCTGGTGAGAGGCGGGATCATTGTAAGTGCTATCAGGCAAGCCATTAGGGGCCATATTTCTTTGGGCTTTCTCGTAATGCAGTGGGGGAAGTTGGAGACTTTTAAACAGGGCACTACCATGATCAGATTTGTGTCATTCTATGAAAGAAAGAAGGATCCCACTTCCTCACTGCTGCCTCAGGGTGCGCCTTGGCTCTCCTCTCTCTACTTCCTCTACTCTGCTGTCAAATGCCTTGAAAGCTTTCACTTCCTCCCACCACTTATTCTTTTAACTGACTGCCACCTTCGTACTCTTGAGACTGCTTCCTTGAGATCACCTTTTTGTTCTCACATTTTGACACCCCTTTTCTGAAAACCTGCTTCCTGGCAGACGATCCCCAGCCCCATAGCGCTCTGGCTTCTGAGACACAGTAAGTACTTCCCTTTTTCCTCTTTATGTCTTTGTTTTCTTTTTGGGTGTCTTCTCTTTCTCTTACTTTTTGCCTTATCCCAGTGAAACTTTCCTGAAGGTTCTGTGAATGGCATATCTCATTTGTTTCTAAAATTTTGCAGATGATCCACTTTTTAACCTGAGCTTCAGTTGTCCCTTTATTCATTTTTCCTTCCTCTCTGCTCTTTACCTCCTCAAATACTGGCTGAGCAGTTTCAGGTACTATGGTAAGCACAGGGACGCAGGGGAACAAGAGGCAAGGCCTCTGACATTTTAAGATGTTAAACATGTCTATAAGTAATATAATTTCAGGTGGTGGTAAGTACAACATAGAAAATTAGGAAGGTAATGGATGGAGAATGCTTAGGTGTGGGAGAGAGGGACTGCCTCTCTGATGGAAGTGACATCTGAGCTCAGACCTGGGAGAACGGGTGTATAGGATCCAAGCCTTGTAGTGATCTGGAGGAAGACTGGGTGAGGCCAGGGCGGTATGGTCTTCTCAATGCATGCCAGGCCCCTTACCTGGCTGACTTATTGATACCTTGAATTTAACTACTCCAAAATTGATACTATTTCTTTTTTTTTAAAATTTTTTTAGTTGTAGATGAATATAATTCTTTTATTTTGTTTATTTATTTTTATGTGGTGCTGAGGATTGAACCCAGTGCCTCACACATGCGAGGCAGTGCTCTACCACTGAGCCACAACTCCAGCCCCTACCTGCCCCATACCATTTCTCTTTCTGACCCATTAGCTTACTAATAGATGATGTCTTTGTTTTTCTTAAGACCATATCTGTCCACCAATCTAAAAACCTTAGACCTGCAGCCAGGAATTTTTTTCCTGAGAAGGGAAAGACAGGAAACTTTTTTCTCTTCAAGGGCTAGGTAGTATTTGTCATAACCACGGAACTCTGCTGTAGTATTACTAAAGCAGACGATATGTAAATCAATGAGCATGGCAGTGTTCAATAAGATTTTATGTACGGACATGCACAGACTGCAGTTCTTTTCCTTAAACATTTAAATACGCAAAATCTGTAAGTTTATTTGGCTATACAAATGGGGCAGGCCAGCTTTAGCTTGCAGGCTAGTTTGCTGACCCCTGCCTTAGACCCATCCTGATGTCTCCCTTTGCCTTTTCCCTACCCCTTACCCAAGTTTGCCAAGCCCTCTGGGTGCTCCAGTTATTTTTGCAGTTTGCCATCTATTTCCAGTGCTGCTGCCTTTGTGCTGACTTTTTTTTTTTTTTAAACCTGGGTGGTTGCAGCAATCACTAAACTAAGTCTCTCTACTCCCTGCTTTCCCCTCTAGGCTGTTTTTTAGGTGAATATTGAATAATCTTTCTGAAGCTTGACTCAGGTCATAGAATTTCTCTGACTGTAAGCCTTTAGTATCTCCTATTGCCTATAGAAAATAATCCAAACCTTGCCTGAGTGTGGTAGTAGAGAGAGTTTGTGATAGGACTTCAATCTACCTTTTCAGCTTTCTTCTCTATTTCTTTCTTTTTCTGTGTCACAATAAATTGTTCACTATTTCATATTTACATTTACAAATGTTTTTCATGCCTTTCTGCATTCTATTTTTTTTTTAAATGCACTTTGCCCATGTTTCATGTTCTGTCAAAATTCTGTTAACTTTCAAGGCCCTTTCAGATATCCTTGATCACCAACCCCTCATGATGTGTGGGTGGGTGATGCTCTGTTCTAGAGCATCATGTTCTGCCCTATGGTTTTTTTTTTTTCCTTTTTTCTTCCTAGACAGGGTCTTTTAAGTTCAAAGTGGGAACATTTTAATGAAGGGAGTTTATCAAGTTAAGTGCTTGATTTCTTTATAAAATGGTACAGTTATGTGAAAGATCACCAAGTATTTTGTAAGGCTTTGTTTGTATTTTGGTCCTGCCAGTGGCTTAGTTAAATAAGTTCAATAAGTTATTGATAGTTCTTCTCAGGAATTGATGTTTCCTTCTACAAACAGAAAAAGAAAAAGAAAAATGTACTCTGTAACTCATTATGTTTCCTTGCCAACAAACTCAAGGTTAAATTATTTGCTTGTTTTTGGTGCTTCAGTTTTCTTACGATAATCTCTGCCTCAGTCTTTCTACCACATTGTCATATGTGTTAAATCCTTCTTTTAATTAATAGTTCTGTTGTGTGTCTTTTATATTTTACAGTTGTTCTCAATTCTTTTGCAGTAATAAAAATATAAATAATAGTTGCCCATTGTTTCCCCTATCTGCAGTGACCACAGAATGGTAAAATAGATAAATATCCTGAGTAAGAGACAAAAAGGCTTTAGGGCATTATGGGAATAATGATGCAGGTTTGGTAGAGAATGAGGAAATCTTGGAGTTTGTAGGTTAGTGTGTGCTTTGGGGCAGGGCTGAGCATCTTCCCAAATGGGAAGAGAGAGAGCCATGAGGATAAGACTCGTGATTAGTAAGCTTTTACTGTGTGTCAGCTGTGAGGTTATGTGCTTTGCATTTGATATTTAATTTAATCTTTGTAATAGCCAGAGAGTGGGAGCTTAATGGCATCATTTTTCAGATGAGAAAACAACACTAAAAATGGCAGAGCTGGAATTCAAATCCGAGGCTCTCTGGTGTAAAACAAAAACAAAAGGAAAAAATCTTTTCTACTGACTTGTCACTTGTTCTTTTGTCTTTCTTTCTTTTTTTTTTTTCCTGACATTGGCATTTAAAATGAAAACCTAGGAAACTTGTTCGTGTCCTGTTTTCTAACCTAATGTTTCTGGAGCAGTTTTAAATCTTTGGAGAAGCGCCTCCCTCCATATATATATATAGTATATGATGGTGTTAGTTGTGGAGCAGTAAGGAGGACCTGAGAGGATTCCTTCCTTCCCACTCTCCGCCTGTTGCCCAGTTGGCCCTGAATTCCTGGGCTCAAGTGAGCCTTCTGCCTTAGACTCCTGAGTAACTGGGACCCTGGGTGTGTGTCACTGTGCCCAGCAGGATTCCTTTAAAAACCAACAAAAATGGGCAAGGCAATTGGTTCATTTAACTCTCCTAAAGAGAGTTTGTATTTTCTAATGAAATAATTAGATTAAAAGTTACCTTATAGAGCGGGGTACGCCTTGCAGCTCAGTGATAGAGGACTTGCCTAGCATGTGCAACTGCCAGGGTTTGATCCCCAGCAGAGGAAAGAAAAAAAGTTGTTTTGATGATTTTGCCATTTTAAATCAAACTAGATTTAGTGTTGATTTATATTCCCTGATGGTTATATAATGTGTCCTGTGTTTACCTGTTTGAGCCTAAGCATACCAGATATGGTGTTACGAAAAGCATGCTGGATTTGGAACCGGGAATATCAGGAACTGAAGCTGTTCTCTGCCACCACTAGCTCTGTGACTTTTGGTTCATAATTGATTCTCAGTTTTTCTCAACTGTAAAATGGACTTAATAGAGCTGTCACAAAGGAGGCTTTGTGAAGTCGAAGTGAGGTAGAACATATGAAATAGCTTCAGACAGTGCCTGGGATCCAGTACCATTTAATAAAAGTTAACTACTACAACCTCACCAGAAAAATCTATAAATTATTACATAATGTTTATACCTTTCCAAGTGGGAACTTTATAAGATAGACATTACTGAAATTAGGAACTGCTGCTGCTTCTTGTTCTTTTTTTGCACTGGAGTCTTGAACCCAGGGGCACTTTACCACTCTGCATTCCCAGGCTGCCACTTTTTAAAATTTGAGACAGGATCTCCATAAGTTGCCAAGGCTGACTTCAAACTTGCAATACTCCTACCTCAGCTTCCTGAGTTGCTGGGATTATAGGCATTCGGGCGTCAAGAAATACATTTCTGATATAGGAAACTGGTTGGATTCCAGCTATAAAAGCATGGGTATAAAACAGTGAGTGATTCAGGCTCCCAAATCTGGAATCAGTCTGTGGGTTTGAATCTTGGCTTATTTTTCTAGTTGAGTGATTGGGGCAAGCTATTCAACCTCTTTGTGCCTCACTTTCCTCATCTGTAAAAGAATAATAGTGAGGCTAATAATTACACCTACCTTAGAGTAGTATAAGGATTAAATGAAAATATGTGTGTGTTTTATGTATATGCATCAACACTCTGTAGGGGTTTGCTGTACTATTTACTATTCCTCCTCTCTTCTCCCATCCTGTAAATCATCTGGATATTCCCTGGATTCCCTCCTCATATCTTCTTTTATTGGGAGACTCCTCTGTACAATATATGCTTGTCTTTTTCCCTCTGTTTTTACTGCCTTCCAACTTATTTTAATTCAGATGCCTTTTTCTTATGTGTAATACTTCTTATCAGTCTCCTTCCTTGGGTATTTTTGCCTAGATACTTTGAAAGATCTGCTTTTCTTTTATGTGGGGAAACCAGCTGTGTTAAGTATACTTTCATATCAAAGAAGATTAAAGCCATATAGTCTAAAACAAATTAAAAATGTATTCTTTACTGAATATTTACTCTGCCAGATATTTAGAGAATAAACAGGCTTAAAATGATCGAATAACATGTTTAGAGGCATCTAGCATTTTAAGTAGGTTTGATCAAAGCCAGGCCTACCTGGCTCTTGGTCTTGGTCCCTGGGTTCAGTGTCTAAAGTCTCCAAGCACCAATTCAAGATTCTAGCTGTACTTTGTTAGCCTGTAATCTGCTTTCCTTCACACTCCAGCTTTTGAAATGACAGAATCATTCACAGTGCTCTTTGACTGACTGTGGTACCTTTCTGCTCTTTTGGCAGGGCAGAGGTGTAGTGTTTCATATACTTTATGTGTTAAATTGGTCTTTTGTGTTTTACTTGGAAACTTAACCACATTTACAGTAGTGTGTATTGGGGCAAAATGTGCTTCAAGTTTCAAACAAGTAATTGGGAATGAATTTTTAAAAAGGCAGAACAGTTTTTGAGCTAACAACTCTTGAGTGTATTTGAGCTTGTCACCTGTACTGGTGACACTTTAAAGGCTTGTGTGTCAAGCCTAAACCAAGCTTGTTTTAGGATGCTTACTGGTCATCTGTTGGACCTGTGTATCCCAAACAACTGTCATTGTGTTTTTTTGGCATATAGTAGGAGCCCTGTGAAGATACCTATTAAACCTCTTTAAATATCATTGGGAGACTGAGGCGAGAGGATCATTTGAGCCCAGGAAATGGAAACCAGCCTGGGAAACATAAGTTAGACCCTGCCGCAAGGGGAAAGAAGTGACTCTTTACTTTTTTCTCTATGTCTAACGTGTTGTCTTCAACTTAAAAAAAAAAAAAAATCAATAGAATAAGGATCAGGCAACACCAAAAGAGGAATATTGTCAGTCAGATGGAAATACTACTTATGCTAGGTCAAAAAGAGGCACTTAAAGGTATTTGGAGGGCTGGGGATGTGGCTCAAATGGTAGCGTGCTCGCCTGGCATGCATGCGGCTGCGGCCTGGGTTCGATCCTCAGCACCACATACAAACAAAGATGTTTGGGAGAGAGAGGCTTGTGGAAAGCCGGTGGTGGCAGTTGGGCTCTGAGGGTTTTTCCTGAGAGGCTGTTTTGTTTGGCGTGTGTGGTTCTAAAAATAAAGTTAGTTTCTTTTGACAAGTGGCTCCTGATTGTGCCCAGCCAGACTGCGGCATTTGGTGGCTCGCACGGGGAGCGACTGAGGGTAAGTGAAACTGCTCGCCCCTGAGGGCAGGGCGAGAGGATGGGTAGCCATTTTAAGATTC
>NW_026000082.1:2198750-2224311 GCF_001458135.2 Marmota marmota marmota
CAAGTGGCTCCTGATTGTGCCCAAACCAGACTGACGGCAAGATGTTGTGTCTGCTAACGAATCAAAAAATAAAAATATATAAATTAACTCTCAATCTCTCTCTCCATCCCTCCCTCCCTCTCTCTCTCTCTCATTTAAAAAAAAAAAAAAAAGGTATTTGGAGCCAGACACTTAAGACTATTGCTTTGATTATTGAGAGACAAGGAAAGCAGTCAAAGGAGTTCCTTTTTGCTTGGAGTCTTGTTTATTTTTCTCAGGTTAAAACTGATAACTGTAATGGTTTTAAGAGATTATAGAGATAGATCTTCCATGAACCTGAGCATATTTGGTTCTGAGATTCTAAATATTATACAATAAGTGCTATTTAAGGGTTATTAGCATATCATGGTGATAAAATCTTATAATAATTTTAGGAATTGCAAGAAATCCAAGTCACCCAGGATATGCCTTCTTTCTCAGTGCTACAGTGAAGAAAATAATCGGAGCACTTAAGTGACTTGCCAAGACCTCTATGGGTTGATGCTTTTTTTTTTTTTTTAAATATATTATGCTGGATTTGTGATTTAATGATGCAGTGTTTCAGAAGGTAGTCACATGTAGAATCTAAGAAGCTAAATACCCATTTGTTTAAATGGTTCTGAGGCTACTGAGGTAGGTAAATAAGTAGGAGTCTCTTGTTTAAGAGAACTTAGGTTTCTCTAAGGTTCCTCTTACCTTGGATATTCTGAAGGGCAGTTTATCTCATGAGAGAAGAGAGTTGAAGCAATTTGGGTGAGGTGTCCGGGGTGGGATGGTGGCAGTGAGCCTGTTTGTATGCTTTTGTCTTGGGAGCAAACTTAACTAACACAAGCTTAGTTTTTTTTTTTTTTTTTTTAAAGAATGATTAAGCTTTGTTCTAGTCTTAAAAATTTTAATAATAACTCTGTAAATTTCCAATAAGTATATTTCCTTTAATGTTGACATTTCCTCCCATATTACATTAAAGCTATTTTTTGCTTACTGTGTTCCAGTCTTTGCCCATAATGAATGATGTAATTTGCCCACGTGTATTATATAATTTTAATTGCAGGATACATATGCATCTGTCTCTTCTCATTTAAACTTTTTTTGTCTATTGTAGAATAGTCTTCATAATAACCATCTTCTAAGAGATATGAAATATTTTGTTGGGTCAATAACATTTTATTTTGCTGAAAATAATCCCCTATTATAGCATGTTTAAACTATTTTCATTTTTAGAGAGTACTATGGGGATCCTTTACAAACATATAAATGGTAGTTTTTGCTACTCAATTAGGTTAAGTCCATAGATTTACTGTATCAAAGGATATAATCAATTTCATGGCTTTTAATTGAAACTCTGGAAAATTAAACAAACAGATCACAAGTGGCTTTAAATGTTGGGAGGAAGCTTCAAATTTCTTGATGGGTGTATAGGCAGCCTGCTGGTCAGTAACATGCATATATTGACCATTATAATTGTGCTTTTAAATTTTATTTATTTTTTCATTGGTGCAATATTTATTATACTGAATGGTGGGTTTCATTACATTATAGTTGTTTATTGTGAACAGATACAGTTTTCTTCAAATGCTGTAACAAGAATTGATTTGATTTGATTTTGGTGCTTTTTCTCATTAGAAAGTAATATTCTGTAAGTAATATTCTATAAGTAATGGAAGCCATGAACATGAAATAGTATTTAGGATTTATATTATTTGTTATATAATTTGGTTATGATAAAATAACTTTAGGTTTGAGGCTATACTCATGAAATATTCTATTAAGTGGAAATGTATTTTTGCATGAATAATAGGAGTGGTCCCAAAGTAAAGTGGTCCCTTTTTCTTTTACATCAGTCAGGTGTAAAATCATATACGCTTACTAGTCTTCCTGAAAACATTCATATATTGCTCTTTTTTACTTAGGAAATGAATCCTACTTTCAGTGTTTGGTATTTTTCTTCTCAATGGGGATATTTAGTATAGTGCCTGGACAATCATTCTGTAATGCAAGTCTGAACATGTCACTGCCTTGCTTAAAATTTTTTATTTGCTGTCCTTTGCTGTTAGGATCAAGTCCATGATATTGCAGGTTATTGGTGATGAGTTCTGCTCCCTCACATGTTGAAGTATAACATTAGAGAAGCACGCAGAGGCAAGCATACAAAACAGGGTTTATTTAAAAAGGGAGGGAGAAGGGGGCCATAGCTGGTATCCTGGTGTCCCAAGAAGCGAGGGTGTTCTGCCTTTTTTATATGTCCTAGGCTTCCTTTGTTCTCCTGTTCTCTTTCCCTTATCTCTCTCCTTCCTGCTATGTGACTAGGCCCAGGAGATGCTTGGTTCGCTGGTTAGAAAGTGAGAAGCAGATTGGCTGGAGGGGTCAAGTTGGAGTGATCTGGGCTGGAAGGGGACATAATTAACAACTCCCTGTAGGGAGGGACAATCTCTGAGACAGGTTACCCTAGCAACAGGTTGGAACTGGGGCAGGTTATCTTAATAAAGGTAGAGGAGAGGGTCTGAAGGAATTAACATTTCAATTCCTCCATTCTCTGGATCCAACCCTTGCCTATTTGTTTGTCTAGTTCTGGCTTCATCCAAACTCCTTAGCAAGGGATAAAAAGCTCTTTATAGTTACCAGTCTTGCTTTCCTTCCATAATCTACCGCCTACCCCCAGCCCCGCTTTTTTTTTTTTTTTTTTTTTGGTATCAGGAATTGAACCTGTGATGCTTAGCCACTGAGCCACATTCCCAGCACTTTTTATTTATTTTTTAATTTTGAAGCAGGATCTCACTAAGTTGCTTAGGTCCTCGCTAATTTGTTGAGGCTGGTTTTGAATTTTTGGTCCTTCTATCTCATCATCCCAAGTTTCTGGGATTACTTGCCTGTGTCACCATGCCTGGCTTTCGTGACCATTCTTGGAGTCAGCCATGTTGAGTAACTTTTGGTTCTAAATATTTCATGGTATCTCTTACTTCTGAGCCCTATTCTTTGCACGCACAGTTCCTTCTCCCAGGAACAGTTTTCCCTTCTCTACTCCTATTCGCCCTTTAGGTGTGAGTTTTGTGTCTTCTAGGAAGCCTTCCCTCATCATCCTCCGAGGAAATGCCTTTCCTTTGCCCCTGGATAGCACCATGGTTTTATCACAGCACTTACTGTAAATATTTGACCTCTGGTCACTGTCAAGATCCTGACCATGTCCTTGAGTCAGGATTTACCTATTGTCACCATGTTCTTGTGTTTGTGTGTGTGTGTGTGTGTGTGTGTGTATCTACTCATCTGCTCTCAGCACATCTCACAGTAGGAGTGTAGCCAGAGTGAGCAATTCAGTAAAGGTATTTATGAGACAGGGTACCTCAAAGCAGATAGTCTATTGACTCTGACTTGGGCCTTTGAGGAGAGAAAGAGGCTTTTGTTTTCTCTTTCCTTTTGATGGTTTGTTTCCTTTGTTTTCTCAGATTTCATATATATATATATATTTAATTAAAAAATAATTCTAGCCTTTCTATTTTATACAAGAAAGATCCATATTTTATGGGTTCTTCCCTGATGTGTATTATGATGTTTGGTCATAGACATGAGACACAGTGTTTCTCTAAGGTGTAATTTTTAAATGAATTTTAGATAATTTATATAATCAATGTTCAACAAATAGTTACAGTTTAATAAGGAACCCTGTGTTAGCCATACCAGGTGGAATACTGTCAGCCATTTTTATGTTTCCTTTCAGAGAAGTCAAGTTGTAAGCTTAATAAGTTGCCCTTCCTAGGCCATCATTTGGAATTTGCTGTACCTACAAACTACAAATTAAACAAAATAACAAATAGTATATTTGTATTTTAGAAAAATTAAGAAATAAAAAAATCCAATATTTGCCATTATGTTTTATGTTTATATTCAGACTTTGTTTCATGAGTGTATGAACCTCTAAATTAAAAAAAAAAAATTAAAGGAGATTGTGTTAATCAGCCTTTGTGTCACTGTCATCAAAATACTTGATAAGAACATCTTGGGCGAAAAGTGTATTTTGGCTCATGGTTCCAGAGCCTCAGTGTATTTTTGGCCAAGTCTGTTGCTCTGGGAGCTAGGTGAGGCTGACCACAATGGCAGAATGGTACGGTGGAGGAGCACTATTCCTTTCATGGCAGCAAGGTGGCAGAGTGAGAGGGAGGGGCTGCAGGGAAGATGAACCCTTTCCTGGTACACCTCAGTGACCTCCCTCCACCCCACTTGCTTTCAGTTCCCACTCATTTAGTTCACAGAACCTAGGATGGACTGGTTAGGTTACAACTCTCATTCAGTCATTTCACCTCTGAACATTCTTGGATTAACACAGGAACTTTTGTGGGACACCTCATATCCAAATGATAACAGAGATTATAGAACATAATGCTGTTTTGTTTTCTCACTTTTTCACCAAGAGATTCCCTTTCCCTCATGGTAATAACTTTTGTTATGGCATCATAGCTTTTTTTTTTTTTTTTTGCATTACAGCTTTTTATGGTGGATAGATCTTCATTATATATATGAATGAAAGTTTATTTACCAAACCCTCCACTGTGGGAAAAACATACTGTTTGATTATCTTACTACAGATACTCTTGCAAACATGAGCATTTTTGTGCTTCTGTTAGTATGTGTTTCTTAGTATTTCCTCAGGATACTGTAAGTGATAGTTGTCTTAAAATTTTTCTAAGTTTTGAGGTTTTGGATACTTATCTGTACATGATATTAAGAGATTGATTATAGTACTAGGATTTGAAATTATGGGCTAGTACTAGGATTTGAAATTAGGTTTTTGTTTTTTTTTTCCCTTAGAGACATAATAATATTCTGGCCTAAGATAATAGTTTTTACCAACTGGAAAGTTATGTTGTTTGAAATTATACTCACTAAGTTATGGAATTGTGTATTACTTTCTAGCAGTGATATATGGCACTGCACATAAAATTCTAAAAGGTGCTGTGGTGAGAAAATTCTTGTGTAGTGACCTGTTGCTCAGTGAAATTGCTTTTCTTTTGGATTTCTGTATCAGTTCTATTTTGGTGGCTTAACCAGAATAATGAAAGGTTTTGGGGTTTATTGGCCTGTGTAACTGGAGTGTCTTAAGGGGAAGGGGAAGGTCCATGGACTCCAGAGTGTAACGGTGCTCTCCTCTCATCAGGAGTCCTGCTTATGTCGGCTCCCTTTCATTGGTCTCATTTCTGGCCAACGAAATGAATGTTTCTTGAAATGCCTTGAAAGAGAACAACCTGCTTTCCCAAGATGATATTCATTTGGTTTCCATTTATCAAATATTTCTAATGGAATTTTGCCTGGGTCATTCCTTGGTCCTATAGGTGGACAGTAGCTGGTCAGGCCTGAGTCATGAAGAGGGGTTAGTAAGGAGTCTGTGATTAGCACTGTTAACAGAACCACATATGATGAGAGGATTCTAGACTGATAAAAACAAGAGATTTCTACCATAATATCTTGAAATGACAGTTTTTAAGAAATTTTTAAAAACTGTGGTAAAATATGCTTATCATTCAGTTTAACATCTTAACCATTTTGAATGTACAGTTTAGTAGTATATAATGTATTTAGAGTGTTATGCAACCAGTCTCTAAAATTCTTTGTTTTAATCAGCTTTGTGTTGCTATGACCAAAAGTCTGGACAGAAACAACTCAGAGAAAGAAAAGTTCATTTTGGCACTCAGTTTCAGAGGTTCAGTCCACAGTCAGCTGACTCCATAGCTTTGGGCCGGTGGTGAAGCAGAACATCGTGGAGATGGATGTGGTGGAGGGAAGCAGCTTAGGATATGGCAGCCAGGACACAGAGAGAGATCTCTGACTGGGGGACAAAATATAAACCTGAAAGTCGTGCTCCCAGACACACCCTATATGCCTGCATTTACCACCAAGTTAATCCGTATCAGTGGTTCGTCCATGATAACTTTTCAGATATTCTCTCTTTACTAAGTCAGATAAGTCTGCAGAGCTTAACACCACCTCCCTTTATTTGCCCCCTTTCCCATGCCTCTTAGTTCATGCAAAGGTCAGTCTACCTAGGCAGTCAGTAAATATTTATTGATTAGATTTGGATTTAATAAGATTATACTGGTTAGGTCACATCTCTTATAATAATTTTACCTCTGAATGTTCTTGCACTTTCTCACCACATGGACTTTGCAGGGAAGACCTCATATCTAAACCATAATACTCTTTAAATCTTGCAGAACTGAAATTCTACATCATTCAAATGATAACTGCCCATTCTTTCATCCCTGTAGCCCCTGGCAGCCACTATTCTACTTTTTGTCATATGAATTTGGTTATTCCAGGTACCTCCTATAAGTACAATGAGGCATATAGTATTATTCTTTTTATGACTCATATTTCACTTATATCTGAAATATATCCTTAAGGCTCATCCATATTTTTGCATGTCATAGAATTTCCTTCCTTTTTAAGGCTGAATAATATTCCATTGTAAGTGTATATCACATTTTGTTTATCCATTCATCTCTCAATGGATATTGGGTTGCTTCCATTTTTTGGCCATTGTGAATGTTGCTTTTATGAACATGGTTATGCAGATATCTCTTTGAGACATTGCTTTTAACCATTTTTTGAACTGATACTTTTTAAGACAACTCTAATGCAAACAGGTCCAAAACTATGTTCATTGTTTCTCTTAAAATCTGCCCTTCAGTGAGCATCTTGACTGTGTTCTGCAAAGCATGATTCTTCTCAAGATATTCTATGAGTGAGTATTTCAGGTTCAGAGGAGTGTGGAAATCACCATGATGTTACTTAGTTTATTCATTTCTTTGTGAACTAAAATGAATGTGGATATACCAAAGTCTCAGAAGCCTTGTAGTAAGGATCTTATTGTATTCATTCAGTTGTTTGCAAATATATTTGGTCATGGAACCCTCTTTTCACCAAGCACCTACCAATGTGAAGTCAAGCTTGAGAAACACAGCTCTGATCTCCCCTTGCCTTGTCATCTTCACTTCCTGTGCCTTTCTTTACATTTCATCTCTTGCCTAGATTTTGCAGAAACCTCTGGAATTAGGTTTTCCATCTTATCTCATCAGTCCCTTTGGCAGTCAGTTGAAGCCTCCTCCTCTTAGAATAATGGTTTTTTTTTTTGAGAATTTTAATATTTATTTATTTTAGTTCTCGGCGGACACAACATCTTTGTTTGTATATGGTGCTGAGGATCGAACACGGGCCACATGCATGCCAGGCGAGCGCACTACCGCTTGAGCCACATCCCCAGCCCTTAGAATAATGTTTTTGAACACATACAGTTAAATACATTACAAAGTATTTATCATTTTGGTACAGAGGATCTGACTTTCTGGTTTATTTCACTCTCTTGAAGACTGGAAATACGCAAAGAGACACTAATGTATGGTTGGGAATAGTGGGGGAAATGGAGTGAGGACACCTTGAGTAAACAGATTACTTAAATCCTCTGTATATTCATCTGTAAAATGGGGGAAAATAATAGTACCGACCTTCCAGATTTGTTATGTGAACTAAGTGAGTCCTTGTATCTAAAGCATCCAGAACAGTGAATGGTATATATACTAATTGCCATATATATGTTAGCTGTTGTTTCCTCCCTTCCTTCCTCCCTGCAGAGTCATTGTTATCATCTTGTTGCAGAAGATTTGCAGTTCCTGTGAAGCTTATTATTCAGAGATTTTGCATGTATCTCCATGATTTATGCATAATGAAGGAGAAAAAATGCATCTGATAACATTTCCTGTAATTAATTTTTTTGGTGCCCAGAAAGAAGAAAACAGCAACAGAATGTTTGCTTTATCTAATAAACTCTTATTCTCAAAACCTAGAAAACAGAGTATTTGAGGAAATAGCGTAGAAAGAAGGAGTCATAGTTATGGGTGACTGGTTAACTTAGAAGATTTTTATTTTTATTAAGACTTAAATATTTGCTTCTGAAAGTTTCAGCAGGTGAGAGCATGAGATTCAATCATAGTCCTGTGACTTGGGGCAAGTTACCTAATGACTTGCCAGCCACCATTTACTTATTTTCAGAAATCAGGCTGGTTACATCTACTAGGGTTATTTGGAATATTAAATGAGATAACTCCGGTAGAATACATAACCTGTGGTGGGCAGTTAGTAAGTGGTTTCCTCTCTTTCAGGGAAGTGGAAGAGGATCTCTGTGTTATATATTGCTTGGCTCTAATGCTTTTGCCTTGGGGGTGCCATATTTCCTTTTAAAGGTTTTCTTGGCAAGCTTTTAAAAATTACATTTATTATTTTTATTGCTACTATTATTATTGATATTTTGTTTGGCATGTGTACTACAATTACTCGTTCAGAAAGCAAACCAGTATAACAAGGTACAAATTGAGAAGTCTTGTTCCTGCCCTATGGTTGTCAGTTTTCCTCCTTTCTCCCTCCAGTATCCTTCTCTGTTACTTTTTCTTGTGTCCAGATACTTAATACAAGCATTTCTTCTTGATTTTTGTACAAAGGTAGCATATTCTATATACTGTATTCTGGTTAATTATGTTATCTACTAAAATACCTTCTTCTAAGGCATGGATAGCATTAGCTGATATCTGGCTTAAAGTCTAATAACTTTGTCCAGATGGAGTATGCTAAATAGTTATATTTTGCTGGGTGCAATAGTTCACACCTATAATCCCAGCAATTCAGGAGGCTGAGGCAGGAGGATTCCAGGTTTGAGTCCAGCCTTAGTGAGACCCTATCTTAAAAATAAAATTAAAAAGACTGGGGATGTAGCTCAGTAGAAGAACACTTGTGGGTTCAGTCCCCAGTATGTCAAGCAAACAGTGAAAATGTGAATAAAGGAAGACTGCATTTGGATTATCTTTAGAGAAATTATGAAAGAAGAATGGAGACACTAGTTTGCTTTAAGCTTTCATTGAATAAGTTCAAATCAGAATTTTATATTTCTTTTTTTTTAAAAAAATTTTTTTTTTAAAATATTTATTTATTTTTTTTAGTTCTCGGTGGACACAACATCTTTGTTTGTATGTGGTGCTGAGGATCGAACCCGGGCCGCACGCATGCCAGGCGAGCACTCTACCGCTTGAGCCACATCCCCAGCCCAGAATTTTATATTTCTTATCCATAAGGACAAAGAGAAGAAAATGGAGGGATATATTTTCACAATATTAGACAGTGAATCATATTATAGATATGATACTATTTCTACAATTTACAAACTTATTGAATTCTAACTTTTAGAAAATATTGCCAAATCAACTTGTTGGTAAGACAGAGTCAAGTTTTTTTTTTTTTTTTTTTTTAAATATTTATTCTTAAGTTTTAGGTGGTCACAATATCTTTATTTTACATTTACGTGGAGCTGAGGATCGAACCCAGTGCCTCGTGCATGCTAGGTGAGCATTCTACCTCTGAGCCACAAGCCCAGCCCCAGAGTCAAGTTTTAACTGAGACAGCATTAACCTCAACAGTCTTAGTAATGTTTTAGAGTAGGAAGGGCAAAAACAGGTTATTTATGAATCTTAAAATTTGGTTTATACCAGATCTTTTATGGGGGAGGAGGGCTTGATTAATTAGGGTAAGGATCATGATAAAATATTATGGTAAAGGATTTAAAAATACGAGCCATTTTGTTTCATTAAAAAGATATGTGTTATTTATGTGCCAAACTGATGTTTATTATAGTGTTTGGATACCAAAATTTACTTGATATAAATTATTAGAATGACTAATGAATCTCTTCACCATTGCTGCTCTTTTTTAAAAAAAATATTTATTTTTTAGTTTTAAATGGACACAATGTCTTTATTTTTATGGGGTGCTAAAGATCAAACCCAGTGCCTCATGCATGCTAGGCAAGCACTCTACCACTGAGGCACGATCACAGTCCTCACCATTGCTTCTTGTATATGCTGTATAAAATGACTTAAGATGTCAAAATATTTAAAGTCCTTTGGGTCCAAATGAAAAAAAATAGATCTTTATAAATGATAGTTCTTAGGATTATAATAGGGATTTTCTTCAGGTCTATTGAGTTGTGGTTTATTTGTATGCATATGTACACACATGTACACATATACTACCTTTGTTCCACACTGATTACCTTTGGACTAGAATTGCCAGGTGTTAAACCCTGGGTGCTTAACCCCTGAGCCACACTCCAGCCCTTTTTATTTTTTGTGACAGGGTCTCACTAAGTTTATTGAGACCTTGCCAAGTTGCTGAGACTGGCCTTGAACTTGCAGTCCTACTGCCTCAGCCTCCCAGTCGAGTCGTTGGGATGCCAGGAGTGTGCTACCATGCCTGGCTGTATATTCTCTTCTTGAAGCTATCAAAATTCCTATGTAAAGGGCCTGTTCCTAGGATTTATAGACTTATTGGCATCTAGTCACTTATAATTTTTACATAGCTCTAAGTGAGAAGGCTGGTAATATGTGGTGTTTGTGAATATTTGTGTGATATTTCTGCAGCATTTCTTCTGGAAAACTTATAATTTGTGCGTGCTCCATAATGATGAACCTTAGTCCTATTAAAACACAAAGAGTATATTTGCATACTGTCTTTTATTTAGAAAGGAATGCTATTGAATTACACCATTGGGGTACTTGCAGTCTATTTTGTTTTTCTCCAGTTCTTTCTCTGGCTTTAGATTTTATTGACTTGCATGGCAAATATACACTAGTGATATAGCACTAGCTGGGTTTCAGAGTGCATGTTTACGTCATGTGGTTTCTCTGGATTTTTTTTTTTTTTAAGCCTTGTATGGAAATTTTTATCTGTTACCTTAACTTTGTAAACTGCACGTCTCCTGTATACCTAGGTAGTTGTATATACCTCATTTCATCTCTGAATGACCTTTTTGCATTGGATGGTATTATCCCCACTTAAATATGAGGAAACTGTTGGAGAAATCAAGTACCTTATTTATTTTAAATGAGTAACACTTGTCTAACTACAAAGCTGATGCTTTTTACTATGCTGCCTGCTAGCTCCAAACAGTAAAATTCTTGTGAATTTGGGTGGATGTATTGGAGTTGGGTTGGGTAGGTGTTCATATTTTTTCCCTTATCCCTTGTAGTGGATAGTAAGCTTCCATTTGCTATTCCCAACTACATAGTCAACCTTAGGGGTATGTATGTAGACTTTCATGTACAAGATCCACTGCTTACAGCAGCATCTGACAAGGGGGCTGACCTCAGCCAGAACTGTGTTGTGCCATGGGCAAGGACGTCTTTAGGGCAAAATATATTATTGACTATCAGATAGTAGTTCTCTAAACATATACTGAGCCAACGGAATCCCTTCCCTATGAAAACAATCCTAGATAGGCCTTCAGTTTAGTTATTTAATTATTAAATACTAAATGATAGCATTATATAAGACTGGCAAGGTACACAGAGGCTTGATTCTGTTCTAGGGGCACTAGGAAGCATAACCTGAGACTATAGTGATGTCATCTCCCTTTGCCTACATCACATCCTGTGTAGATATAAAATATTCAGAAGAGGAACTTCATAAGGAAGCAAGTTTCTCAGTTTCTTTTGCAATCAACTCTACTTTTAATTGAGAAACTTGAAAGTTATGATATTGTGTTAAAGAGTTTACTTACTAGTTTCGTTTAGAGCTAATACAGTTCTGGGCTTTATAAATGGTTCTTGTATTGAGAAGTATAGAAGATAAGTAGTTCTGATGTTAAGGAAAGTGGAGCAATAAAATCAAGCTGAAACATAGCCATTAAACCCATGCAAATCAGCTCATCTGTATGCCTTGATATTAGGCTGATGATCTCAGTCCAGGCCTTCATTGAGTTTATGTAACAACATGGAATCAAGAGTTCAGACAGTACAAATGTTTCTGGGTATTTTTTCTAATTAGACTTATTTTTTATAGGCCAGAGCAAGATTCTGCTGCTACTGTTGTTACTGTATTGAACCAATATTTAAAAAGAGCCTTTCTGTTATTAATGGACTAACGACATAAAATCATACAATACATCTAAAAGATTTCATTAGGTTGTTTTTGACTAAAGAGTCAGTTCTTGCTTTTTTATATAACTGAACTTCTCTAAAAGTGCTTTTTTAAATCATGAAATTGCATTCTTTTTTAGCATAGAAGATTTTGACATTCTCTGCTTTAGAAACTTCCACAATGAATATAATTTGGTGTGTTTCAGACAGTGTTGGAGTGATTGAAAGATGGTTTTCTTATTCCAGGGTAGAATATCAAGAATCCAGGTAAATTGTGAATGGATCAGTTTGCCTTAGACTTAAGGATATTACTGAAAAGCTGAAATAACATTTCTGTGGCTTTTTTTTTTTTTTTTTTGGCTTGTTGCTGTTCCATGATCAATTAAGTCCATTTTGTCTTTTAGTTAATTACTCAATGTTCTATAACACCTGTAAAGTAAACCTTATTTTGCAATAATTTTAGATTAGCAGGAAGTTGCAAAGACAGTTCAGAGGGGGCTTATGTTGTATAATTGAAAATTAACCTAAGTGATAAGCTCTTTTCTCTCTAATTATTAAAAGTTTTTAGTCTTATGGAAAACCAAGCAAAGAGAAAAGATGTTCATTTTTGCGTTCTCTGAAATGTCTTTTGGAACTGGTTTTCTGAGTGACTTCAGATATAGCTGGAATAATGGCAGAAATTCAGATGGTGTTGGTTAGGACTGTGACTGTTGCATGAGCATGAGGTGGTTTCTCTGGAAGTCAGAAGTACCATTAGAAGAATGATGCAGTGGAGTTCTCTGGTGGCTGTGATTTGCTCCTTTACAGTCTTTGGGCTTCCAGTATGTATACGTTTTGCAGATGTTTCTGGTAGCACTGAAGCTACAATTGTAAAAGTAATAGGTGCTGACTGGGGGCCACCTTGGTAGTAGAGCAGCTCCCCAAATAGCTAAGGCTACTCAACCCTCATAAGGTTCTGCAGACCAAACTGAGGGTGGGGAGGATCAATCCCATACTGATATTTGATCCTCTTTTTTTTTTTTTTAAAAACAACAACAACAACAACAACAAAACAGTTGTTCGAAATATTTTCTATAAAAGGCTTGATCTTCTTTAGGTATAGAAGATGATTTAAAATGTACTGCTTTGCATTCTGATTCATCCTATTTGATTTTGTTATATATTTCACTTTTCATCATAAAAAATGGCCAAATATTGGCAATTTCCTATGAGTCAACTCAAGTTTTCTAACTACCATGTAGAAAATTCTTAAAAATGTAGAATAGCATGTTTCAGGGAAACGGTGCTGACTCTTCATTTATGGAGGAAATATAGCACTCATGATTAACTTAATTAGTTAACTTAATCCTTTTAACAATCCTATTAGGTAGGTGGCTCCTAGCATATCCCCCTTTTTTAAGTCACAGAGTTAGCGCATGGTGGAGTTGGCTTACTGCCTAACAGTTTAGCCATGAAGCTGTGCTGTTTTCAGTACTTCTAATGGGTCCTGCCTCTTCACTTGTGCTTGTTGTAAAAGTCCTGGGGGTCTGGACAGTGATGGACTAGTGACATAGGAGCTTGTCTTTGATTTCATGTGAAGAAAACATTCCCCTAGTAATGAATGGATTCTTTCACACTACAAGAGTTTTAGGGACTGAGAAAAACACTGCCTTAACGGTGCCCTCTAATTTCTACTTTATTGCCTTGGAGGGTGCACTGTGTCAGATTTTTATTCTTAAATACTAAATGCCTTTGCTGTCTTTGAGGGTAAAGGTAGAGACTTGTTGGGCCCATGAAAGCTCTTGTCATGGTGGCTGTTGTCATGGAAGAGGAGGATGAACCTTGAAATCTATGGCTCTCTAGTAAATCCCTGCCTCTGTTCTATGTTGCTGAACTTTGTGATCTTGAGGACAGAAGTAAAAAAGTTAATCAGCCAACAAGGGAGTTATATTTAGAAATCTCTCATCAGCTTGTTGCTTTCTGAGTATCCTGCTGATACTGGGAGAGTGAGGCTAGAAGACCAGGCCACATGGTAGTAGCTTTGTGAAGTGGGTAGGGGTGAAGAGTGGGCCACTTGTTTGTGGAGCAGCTGTCCTGGCATTCAGATGCTTGCAGCTCTGTTCTGGGACAGTTCTATTGGATTCTGTCAGGTTGCACTGTAGCCTTTCTGGGTTATTTGAATATCATTCAGTTTATTATCTACTGCACAGAGTTGTAAATCTCACGCAGTGGCTTTCCCGGGGCTTTGCCTCTTTCATAGCCTTTGAGACAGGCCATGGCAGTAGAAGGGGGTTTTATCGTAGCATTTCTGGTACTCATAGCAAGAGAAGCTGGATAAGTAGCAAGTAACTGCCATAATCCAGGTGACTCCCATGCAAGCCTACCTGGAAGAAGGGACTTGGTTTAAAATGAATTAGGATCATTCTTCCTGGTTTCATCCTCTGACAGGTGGAGGGAAAAAAAAGGTCAGAAATGTGTTTTGTAACTTTTTTAGCACCTTCCAAGTTTGGTGCTTTAGATTTTGGTTGCAGTGGGTGGGAGATTAGAGACCAGCTTGTGTGTGTGTCGGGTCATGCCCAGTGATGTCAGGTACGTCTGTATTCTCATTCCCACTGCTAGAGGGGAATCAAGAGTGAAGCTACTCATTCCAGTCTTAAGGAGAATATGGAGAGGAGTGGGGCAGTCTCTGTGTTTAGGACCAGATGGGTCCTTAAGGTAGTTTCATAAGTTGATTATGAATCTCCCTGCAGATGGCTAGGGCCTTGGGAACTCTGGATACTCTTAGTGGACATTCCATTCATCTTTTGAGTCCCTACTGTGTTCTAGTTACTGATTTGGAGGAAAAAAATGAATGAAATATAGCCTCAGCCCTTAGTGTAGTTTGGCAGGTGTCTTAGGACAGAACACTCTTAGGTTATAATCAGTGAGTGCAATAGCACAGAGGCACAGAGGAGAGAGTGACTGTTTGTCTAGGGAAGTCAGGAGGATTTCACAGAGAAGGTGGGGCATTTGACCTGGATTGTCAGAAGATGAACCAGAATTCTTCAGGTCCAAAAGATGAGAAAGTTTTCAGAGAAAACTCAGAAGGATAGAGTGGATTGAGGGTACTCAGGTGGGTCCACTACCCATCTTGTTTGGTAACCAGAATACCAGATTCCCCCTTAACTGTTGGTTATCTTCTTTGTTGTTCTGTGGTCTCATCATGAGTCATTAGAACCACTCTGCCTGGGGCCAGGCATTCCTGGTGAGAAAACGACCCAGGTCTTTGCCACTTGACTGCTCTGGTGTGGCTGTTGTCCACTTTTCCTTTCCTCTTCTCAAAGCAGGGGCAGAGGGCTCTTAGAATCTTAAAAAGGAGCTTCATATATATTCCTTCGTGTCATTTATTGGATTATTTATTGAGCAGGTTTCTGAGGACCAGAGCAGGAAGACATTTGGGAGGTAAGTCCTGGGATTCCACTGAAGCCTTGCTCATTGTTCATAGCTGGGGACAAGGAACTGGACTGTGTTTGGTCCTTTCTCTTCTGTCCATATATTTTCTGGCTTTCTAAGATACTCCATCCCTCTCTGGATTTGGTTAGTATTTCTCTTTCCTTGTGTTTAGTTTTCCTAATGTTGTCTGGGTCACATTCTGCCAGCACCCTAATTCCAGAAATAGACCTGAGTTAAATACTTTGGCAGCATATCTTCTATGTGTGTTTTTATTTCTTGAAGATGTACATATTTAAATATTAATTGTACATTCTGTAGTGCCTGAAACTCCTAAAAAGTAGATATGAATGATTCAAAGTTAGTCACTTTAGTATGAAAGAGTCTACAGGCAACCCAAGGATTCTTTGAAAGCAGAAGTCGGTCTCTAGAGCAACGTGTTTGATGAAGCAAATAGATTGTATTTTGTGGTGCCAGAAATGTACTGTTTATTCTCTTTTTAGACTAACTCCATCCTTCCATGGTGTCAGAGACCTGCAGATCCTTTGAGATGAATTCTGGCACAGCAATTTTGTGTTTGAGCTCCATGAAAGGAAGGGTATCCACTGTGTCTTTAGGATTCCTTTTGAGGAGCCAGTGTCAGTACAGTGCTGCATTCCTGGGGGAGGCTGCAGGTAGGAGGCATGATGTCTCTGGCATTACAAAAACCTATGTGAAGGGCCCTTTGGAAACCTGCTTTTAGGTAGTGTTGTGAAAGTCCTTCAGAAATTTCTTCACTTCCCCTGGAAACATGCACAAGAGAGTGATATATCATTCTTAGGCAAAGATTACTCAGGGGCTTAAGAATGCTGCACTTATGATTAGTTTTGCTGAGCTGGAGATTGGTCACATCTGATGTTTGGATGGTGGCCATTATTAAAAATAGCTCCCCAAGTTTGGGAATCTAGGAATGTACAAGCTCAAAGCCTGGGGCTAAGAGCTCTGTTTCCTTCCCAGGAAATGGAAGTATCTTATTAGCTGCTTTAAGCAAGGTTAATACTTTGTACCTGGGTTTGCTCATCTGTAGGATAGGGATGACAGTAGGACCCATTGTATGGAATGTCTGAGATTAAGTGAATAAAATGTTTGGCATGATAGCTAGTACTTACACCGTGTTTTATTATTTTTTCTCATAATTATGTTCTTTTCTATTTGCAGTTTCCTTGAGGTTTTATACTTATTTAAAAAATTATAAGTCTTCCTATAGTTGTAGGCTCCATATCAGTGGCTTCATAATTCCCTTTCCTTAACCCTGGGATGTTGCAGTAGGGAAGATGGTGGCAGAAGTGCTGGCTGCAGGTATCTAATATTCTCATGATTATTTGGTGATGAAATGGATAACTTTCATTTTGTCAGTTTAAAAAATGTATTGGTATTAGAATTGACTGAACAAAGGTAAATGAGAACTCTTATGTACTATCTTTGCAAGTCTTTTGTAAGTCTTAAGATTATTTCAAAATAAGCATTAAAAAAATAAAACCCCAACATGTTGCTGGCATGTAGTAGCACCACGCCTGGCACATAGTAGATGTTTAATAAATGCTTGCTGGAGACAAGAGTGAGTTAATGAGTTAGGTTTGAACCTGATCCTGATACTTACTAGCTAAATGGCCATTTGCTAAATTTTTTATTTTATGAATCTGTCTTATTATTTGTAAAGTGTCAAAATATCTACCTTATAGTATTGGTGTGAGCATTAAATGAGATGTAAAGAATCTTACCAGAGGATCCATTATATTGTAAGTGTCCCATAACGGAGCAGTCATCATTCTTAAAAATAGTGTGGGGCATTCTGTTGTTTGTGTATCTTTTTTTTTTTTTGTACTAGGGATTGAACTCAGGGGCCCTTGACCACTGAGCTACATCCCCAGCCCTGTTTTATATTTTATTTAGAGACAGAGTGTCACTGAGTTGTTTATTAGCACCTCACTTTTTGCTGAGGCTAGCTTCGAACTCCTGATCCTCCTGCCTCAGCCTTCTGAGCTGCTGGCTGCTGGGATTACAGGTGTGCACCACCACGCCAGCTTGTGTATCCATTTTTAGGCCAATATGCATTTAAAATATACATTTAAGTTGCTTTCAATAAAATACAAAGTACGGCTGGGGATGTCGCTCAGTGGTTGAGTGCCCCCGAGTTTAATTCCCGGTACTCCCCACCATTTGCACCATTTACTGTAAATCCCCCCCTCCCCCTTTCTTTGCTATTGTAAAAAACATTGTGATTAATAGTCTTATAGCTGAATGTGCATATTTTGTGTGTTCTTATGATATGTTCCTGGGAATCACATGAGTTCCTAATTTTTATGTCTTTTTTAATTCCATCACCAGATTGCCTTCTAGTAGTTTGTAACAATTTACCATTCTGCACAGCAGTGTGGATAACAGAGATTTGAGAGGCAGAGATTGGAGGGTAGGGGACAAGGAGTAGCCCTTATACTATAGAGATGCCCTCTTTAAACTAAAGTTAAAGATTGAGGGAAGGTTTATCAAGTGTTGAGTTGTGCTTTCAGAAGGTGACTATTTTAGTTAGCTTTTTTTTTTGACCCTGTGACTAAAGAACCTGACCAGAGCAACTGTAGAGGAGGAAAAATTTATTTGGAGGCTTACGGTTTTGGAGGTCTCAGTCCATAGACAGCCAGGTTCATTCCTCGTGGCTCAAGGTGTTCTGAACATCATGGTGGAAGAGTATGGTAGAGGGAAGCAGCTCACATGGTGATCAGAAAGCAGAGAAAGAGACTCCACTTCCAGATACAAATATATACTCCTGAAGTCCACATCCTACCTGCCTCTAGTTACCACTCAGTTAATCTCATCAGGGATTAATTCACTGATTAGTTTAAGGCTCTCACAACCTAACCATTTCCCGTTTGAACCCTCTTGCATTGTCTCACACCATGAGCTTTTGGGAGACACCTCACATATAAACCATAAGAGTGACCCCCTAGAACTTTTCCCAGTAGTTGCCCAGGATACAGTCAACCTTTTGCCAAATATCTAGTAGTATTTGAAGAGGATTTTGAAATAATCTGGTATAGTGATTTTTTTGACTCTTTGGAAGCATAGGAACCCTATTTCAATCAAATCCCACATAGAACTCATATAATAAATACTATATGTTCAACTTCTAAGTATCATACCATTTACTTACAATTCAGTGAGGGGAATTATGCATACCCATTTATTGAACAAGTATTATTGAGTATTGATTACTATATGTGCTAGGCCTTTTGTTGGATGAAGATACAATGTTGATGAAGATAGACATGGTCTTTTTCCTCCTGGCTGGTGAGCGGGATGACATAAAACCAATACACAGATCGGCAAGTAACAGAAAGCAGGTTGTGATTAGTGCTCTGAGGACAAGAAACAGGGGTGCATAGGCTTATAGAAGCTGGGGAGGGGAAAGGACCCTGGAGACAGAGCCTGGAGAGTGAGATTCTTTCTCAGTAGAGTTGTTAGGAAACATCTCTGAGAGGTGAGCACATGATTAGATCCAAGCGCGTAAGGGGCTGGCATGCAAGGGGAGGTCAAGAAAGAAGAATCAGCTTGGACAGAGGGAAGCAGTTTGGTCCATTTGAGGTCATTAATGTATGGGTGTGGAGACAACATGGTTGGAGGCAGTAATGATGATAACAGTAGAGAACACTTGTTTAGTCATATTTGTGTGCCAGATACATCAATTTTTATAGTGCTGGTAAAAATCCTATGAAATTTGTATTTCTTTTGTTATTTTTCAGATGAGGAAACTGAAACCTTGAGGGGCTAAATAATTTATTCAAGATTTCCTTGCTTGTATGTGGTGGATCTGGGATTTGAACACAGTTTTGATTCCATAGCTACTCTGCTGTATGCCAGTGGAGCCTAGATCAGGCCAGGCCTCAGTTTCTTCACTGTAAAGTAAAACCAGTATGTGAATTAAGCAAAATAATGTATGTGGAGTGGCTGATCTGTCATCTTAGTAGGCATTCATTAAGTGGACCTAAGTCTAACGGTAGTGGTTGCAATTAATGTGGATTGATTATTGTGATATGGAGAGTGGTGGGAAGGGCCCTGAGCAAACTGTGAGAACAAACAATGTTGTGAAGGCTCAGAAGTGGGGTCAGTCTCTCCGAGCTGGGCAGTGAGGAGTGTCTTAGAGTAGGGGTGGGAGGGTAGAAGGCATTCCTGAAGGATGAGCAGGATTTTATAAGCACTGAGTAGAGGGGCATTTCTTTTTTCTATGTAAGCAAAGATGTAGTGTGTGCTCAGAGGCTAGCAAGTTATGAGTGAGGTTAATAACACTGGCCATTCCAAGGAAGAGAGGTAGGAACCACTTTTAGACAGAGTGGAGATAGGTTGGAGCCAGCATTCAGTGGGGCTTGATGCCATTCCATAGCTTTGTGTCCTTGTGCATCAGGGAATAGGTGGTCTAGGTGGTCTTGGTATGCACAAATTGATTTAAAGATCTAATTTGAGAATCCTCCCAATACCTTTGTCTCTGCCTTAGTAGGAAACAGGATCCCATCCTCCCTCCTCCATTTTGGCTTTTATCTGACATGCTTTCTAGTTCTTTCTCTAGAGGTGCCTATCCACCTCCTGGGTTCATGCTCAGGAGAGGTTATCACTCGAGTTGGATTTTTTTTACCCCATTCCTCCAGACAGGTGATTTTCAGGGTGCCTGAGGATGAATAGCACAGGCTTCGAGTAGATACATCTGAGCTGTAATCTGGGCTCTTTTACGAGCTTTTGACCTTGGATCTTGTATTTGGGGCTCATTTAGCTCCCTGTAAAATATGGATTTATACCATGCTATATCATTGTGTGAAGGTCAACTAAATGTATATCACCATGTACCTGAAGAGCATAGTAAATTCTCAGGTGATGTTAGTGAGAATTACAAAATTGCATGGTGTAGAGTTCTCTACATGCCCACAGAAAGTTCATTTGAATTTACTAATTGTCACATTTTTGAGGTTAGGAAGCCTAATCAATTGGCAGGACTTATAACAGCCATGTTCAGATGGATTTTAAAGCCATTCCCATGCTCAGTTGGGACATCATGCCACAATGTGTATTTTTGTTCATTTGATTATTTTTCTTTAAGGCTTTATTTAAATTTTTTTTGTAGTTGTAGATGGACAGAATGCCTTTATTTTATTTGTTATTTTTGTGTGGTGCTGAGGATTGAACCTAGTGCCTCACGCATGCTAGGCAATACTCTGTCACTGAGCTACAGCCCCAGCCCTAAGGCTTTATTTTTTAAAGTCCGTTTCAGGTTCAGAGCAAAATTAAGAGGCAGGTAGAGATATTTCTTCTTTTTACTGTTTATCATTATTTCCCACCAGAGTGTGCAATTGACAAACCTGAATTAACACATCATAGTTATCCAGTCCATAGTTTAACTAGAATTGCTTCTTGCCTCTTGGTGTTGTACATTCTGTGGGTTTGGGTAAATGTATCATGGCATATATCTACCATCATAGTATCATATAGAGTCTTTTCACTGCTCTAAATTTCCTCTATGTTCTGCTTATTCAGCACCGACCTTCACAATCTTAGGCCACCATTATGGAGTAGATATAATAGTGTCCTATTGTGAGTGAAATGTAAACTTTCAATCCAGAAGAGGCCATCTTTCTGTTGACTGAGCCTACTGACTCTGACGTTCTACAACCTTAGATTGAATGGAGTAGGAATTTTAGAAGAATTGCTACCCATTTTTTTCAAACTTACTTAGTACCTACTTAGTAGCCAAGAATAGTACTAAAGTTAGTATGTGAAATATAAAGACAGCAAGACTCCACTTGGCCTCACAGCAGTGCATGCCTGGCACAGTGGTTTTCTGTGGGGTCTTGTTAGTTGTCTTATTGATGGTGGGTTGGATGGCTTTGGCATTTAGAGCATATGGCTAGAATACTAGGTATCTGATATTGTGCACAGGAACAATCTTGTGCAAAGAAGAAATTTTTAGTAGTCTATATGACTTTCAGATGTCTCTTAAAACATTCTTGTAAGGGAAAAACCTATTTACAACTTTCAAAACCTAAATCCATTTTACATAAAGCATTTTTTGCATCATTTTGATATACTTTAAATATTCTGAGAATGTAACTACTATGTAAAAGGATATACCATACAATATAAAATACTATGAAACTTTATATTTGTAATTTTACCAAAAGCTGTTTGCTACTGATTACTTTGAAATTATGTGTGTACATAGTTTATAAATTTGTTTTTTTAGAGTAATAAAGGGAGGGCATTAAAAAATAGATGTTAAAGCACAGAGGTGGGTGGGTGGGTGTTGAACCATTTATCTAATACATTTGGGTTATCAGTTAGACTTGGCAAAGTGCAGAGAAGTATGTGGGAAGAGCTTAAGTCATGATATGTGTGATCTTGATTCTAAACTCATTTGAATAGAGTGGATGTTTTTTTCCTGTTACATTTTTTTAATTGGTACATTATAGTTGTACATCATGGTGGGATTTATTGTTATATATTTGTACATGCACACAACATAACAATATAATTTGGCCATTATCACTCCCAAGCACTTCCCTCTCCCTTTCCACTTTCCACCCCTTGGTCCCTTTTCTCTACTGATCTCCCTTTAATTTTCATGAGGTCCATCCCCACTTTTCTTTTCCTTTTTCCTATCTTCTACATGAGAGAGAAATATGACCCTTGACCTCCTTAGTTTGACTTATTTTGCTTAACATAATGGTTTCTAGTTCCATCGATTTTCTTGCAAATGACATAGTTTTATTTTTCTTCATAGCCGAATAAAACTTTGCTGTGTATATGTATCAAATTTTCTTCATCCATTCTTCCAATGATGGACACTTAGGCTGATTGCATAGTTTGGCTATTGTGAATTGTGCTGCTATATAGGTATTACTGTAGTATGATGACTTGAATTCTTTAGGATAAATACTGAAGAGTGGTATAGCTGGGTCATATGGTTAGCTGATGGTTTTGAAGTTCTAGAAAATAAGTATATCTGAGTGGATGTGAAGTGGTTACAGTGGTTTAGTCACAACACCCTGAGTCTAAGAATCTTAGCCTCAGGGACTCTGCTTCTGACATATTCATCACAACCAACCAATGGAAGTACCCCTATGTGATCTAAACCAAAGTGGTTTGGGGAGTGTTAGAACATTTATTTAATAAGTTAAAGTTATCTGTTATTACTCAAGAATTTTTATGTTCTCAAAGTTCTGTAGTTCTAATTAAATGACATAAGTGGAATCACTTATGGCTTTGGTATAGTTTTAGTTTTTTTTTTGGTAGTACTGGGGATTAAATCTCTGGACTTCTGCATACTAGCCAAGTGCTCTACTGTTTAGCTGCACCCTTAGCCCTGTGGTGTACTTATGAGCTAAAATAATTAGGGGTTAATAAGATTGGAATTTGGAGAAATAATGAGGAACTTTCTACTTAAGGTCTTAAACAAATAGTGATCCAAGAAGAGTGATACCAGAAACAGGAAAAAATGTTTAATGAAGTGCTGATTATGGTGGTGAAGAAGGAGCTTGGATTGGAATGTGCCTTGAAGGGTAGTACAAAGAGTTGTTTCCTACCCTGGCTTCCATGCCATTATTTCCCAATCAGTCACATTGGCTTTATTCCAGATTTACATTTATAATAGTTAATAGATAATATATTTTATTTAGTACCTAATGGATGATTTCCACTGTGCTTAGTCTTTGGCAACAGTTACTTGAAAGGGAATGGATATTAGAGATGCAGAATGAATCTCAGAATCTCAAGTGCCCAAGGGCCACAAAGCTCAGAAGTAGCAGAGCCAGGATTTAAACTCTGGTCTGACAGATGCCAAATCCACTCCTTAAGGTTTGTCACATTAACTGTGGAGATGGTGTTTATGATTAGCTTGTTTACTCACCGTTTCTACCCAGATTATAAAGCAGATCTCATTTGGCCTAAGAATTGAATATTTGTTTTAAATATTTGACATGTAATCTGTGATTGTATTTAAATAAGCTATGATTAACAAGTTCCAGCACTTCTATTTATTTAGGAACTCAAAGCATTAGACAAGCATTGTTAACTGAAAACCTAATCTAATAAATGTTTGAAGTGGTGAAGGGAAGGGGAGATTTTTATATTGTTAGTAGTCACCTTTAAAAAATGTTTATAAACTGAGAAGTCTAGGTGAGTGGCATGTGTACTACTGAAGTTTGACTGGCTTTGGAAATTCCTTCCATTGTGACTTCTTGTAAACTTGGTGAATAAACTGACAGGGGTTTCCAGCCCTTGCTGGTGTGTTGTGGTGATTTTGTAGGTGTTTGCTGGGGATCTAAGCCAGGGCCTCATGCATGCTAGGCAAGCATTCTACCATTGAACCACATCCCTGGCCCTTGCTGTATAATTCAAGGTAATGGTGCAGAGTGAATTTCTATACCTCCAACTTTCGTGAACTCAATTGTAGCTGCCAATGATAGGTAAATGAAAAAAATCTTAATTTTATGTAGGGATGGTCTTGTTAGCTGTTCTGAACTTACTAACTGGGGAGAACATTTAATAGTGGGTTTTTGTTTATGGGTGAGTAACCTATCAACAACTTTATCTGTGTGGTGAGATTTTTGTCACTGAAAGGACTACTATGAGTTCTATTTCTGAGAGGAATTGTGGAACATCTCAATGTTTTTCTCTCTGGAAAAAATCGAAGGCCCCATGCTGTTCCATTTTGCCTGTGCAACTTTGTAATTTGAGGCCAGGTACTAAATATCTCTTTACTGCCAGTGACTCAAATCAGGCTAATTTTTTCTGAGGGCAGACATTGAGAATTGTCTTTTTTTTTTTTTTTTGGTACCAGGGATTGAACCCAGGGGTGCGTAACCACTGACCCATATCTCCAGCCACTTTTTAATATTTTATTTAGAGACAGGGTCCCACTGAGTTGCTTAGGGCCTCACTAAGTTGATGAGGCTGGCTTTGAACTTGTGATCCTCCTGCCTCAGCCTTCTGAGCTTCTAACATACAGGTGTTCGCCACTGAGCCCAGTTTAAGAATTGTCTTTTAAGGTGGGAATGAAAGGGAAACATACATCTGGGGTCAAGTCCAAGTGGGTAAGCAGTCTCAGTTCCTGTTCTGACTGGCTCCTCTCCCTACCCGTGGAATTTATTGCCTCGTTTTCTGGGCTTCTGAGGTTTTCTTGACCCACCCTGTGAGGGATGAGAAAGAAAGATGATGGGAGGATTTAGTCATGGAACTGTCACTGGACGTGCTTCAATTTTTGGCTCCCTCACTTCTATATTCTTTTTGGAAATAAACATTTGTAATGTTGGGGATGGGTACAAGTAAGGGGTTGTAGTAGTTTCATCTACTGTCTTTCTTTAATTTGATATATGTTTTTTTACTTTTTTTATTATTAGTTGTTCAAAACATTACAAAGCTCTTGACATATTATATTTCATACATTTGATTCAAGCAGATTATGAACTCCCACTTTTACCCTGTATACATATTGCAGATTCACATCGGTTCCACATCCACTTTTTTACATACTGCCATACTAGTGTCTGTTGTATTCTGCTGCCCTTCCTATCCTCTACTATCCCCCCTCCCCTTCCCTCCCCTCTTCTCCCCTCCCATCTTCTCTCTCTACCCCCATCTACTGTAATTCATTTCTCTCTCTTGTTTTTTTTTCCCCTTTCCCCTCACTTCCTCTTATATGTAATTTTGTATAACAATGAGGGTCTCCTTCCTTTACCATGCAATTTCCCTTCTCTCTCTCTTTCCCTCCCCGCTCTCGACCCTGTTTAATGGTGATCTTCTTCTCATGCTCTTCCTCCCTATTCTGTTCTTAGTTGCTCTCCTTATATCAAAGATGACATTTGGCATTTGTTTTTTAGGGATTGGCTAGCTTCACTTAGCATAATCTGCTCCAGTGCCATCCATTTCCCTGCAAATTCCATGATTTTGTCATTTTTTAGTGCTGCGTAATAATCCATTGTGTATAAATGCCACATTTTTTAATCCATTCATCTATTGAAGGGCATCTGGGTTGGTTCCACAGTCTAGCTATTGTGAATTGTGCTGCTATGAACATCAATGTAGCAGTATCCCTATAGTACGCTCTTTTAAGGTCTTCAGGGAATAGTCCAAGAAGGGCAATAGCTGGGTCAAATGGTGGTTCCATTCCCAGC
>NW_026000082.1:2226834-2237621 GCF_001458135.2 Marmota marmota marmota
GGGCCCCCCCCCCCCCCCCCCCGCCCTGCCATTTCTCTTTTCTACTTAACTCTGGAGGCGTACATTCTCAGTAAATAGTGACACAAACTGGCAAGTGATGAAAGTCAAGAGGTAATTGTCTAGGTAAAGCTTCAGAAGGTTGCTACCATTTGGAATCATCTTTTAAAAAATAAAATATTTTAAAACTGGAGAGAATAGATAATTGATAATATGTATCTATTTAGGGTCTTCCATTACATTAAAGACTTTAAATGTATGCTTTTTCGGGAGGGAATTAAATTTGAAAAATATATCAACATACAGAAGACTATTTAAGTGTGTAATTAGAGAAAAATACCCATATATGTACCATTCAGGTTAAAAAAGAGAGTGTTGCTAGTGTCTTATGAAGTTGCCAGCATCCCTCCATTGCATAGCCCCCACTTTTGTGTTAATCATTACCCTCCTTCCAAGTATAACTCCTGAAAGCAAGCACATACTGAAGTGTATTAGGAGAGGACTGTGTTGCCATCACTAGATGAAGGCTCTCAGAAGAGCATTATGGTTCTAGGTTGACATTATCCCTGGATTTGAATAGAAACTCTAGGTTACGTCTGGATTCAAAATCGAGAAGTTGTGGGGACCTTTCTGGAAAGTCAATGGAAAAGATTGTGAGGGAGTTGAAGGAAACAAGGATCCTTTCAGTTAGGGTATCTGGAAGACTGTGGTGGGTCTACTGTTGGGAGGCATATAGTCAAGGGGAATGGCTGCTCCACATTTTGTTTTGGCTTGTAATATCACCCTGGCTTATGTCCAGCTCTTAAAAGTAGTCCAAAGCAGAAAGCTTCTGTGAGGAGAAATGATCTTCTGCTGATTTAGGCAGTAGGGCACAGAGGGAAGAGCAGGAACATCACTACTGCATGATAAAGAAAAGCCAAGTTCAGTTAGGAAAGAGGTCCAGGCTCACCCAGGCATTTTGACTCTTCGCGAAGTCTGTGAGGATCTTGCTGATGACAGCCCTCAATATTCCCATCTTTTTTGAGTTGCACTGCTCAAGTGTGGACTGGTCAACCTCAAAGGCTTGCCACAGTTTGTATCCTGAGAGCTCTTCATTCTGTCCCCTGGGATTTTCCATTACCTCCTTTTGCTTAATCTTTATTTCTTGTGTTCTGCTAGCTCCTTGAGGGTACGTAGAGGTAGTGTTTTTGAGATCTTGAGTGTCTAAATATGTCTTGATTTCTCCTTCATACCTTACTGATAATTTGGCTGGTTATAAATTTCTAGATTTTAAATTATTTTTAGAGTTTTAAAGACAAATGGTTGATGCTGTTCTTGCTTCTTCAGTGCAGTTGTTAAAAAGCCTAAAAATATTGGCCAGGTGCTAAGTGGCACACACCTGTAATCCCAGTGGCTTGGGAGGCTGAGGCAGGAGGATCATTAGTTCAAATCCGGCCTCAGCAAGAGTGAGATGCTAAGCAACACAAATAAAATAAATAAATTTGTAAATAAAATACAAAATAGGGTTAGGGATGTGGCTCAGTGGTTGAGTGCCCCTGAGTTCAATCCCTGGTACCCACACCCCTCCCCAAAAAAGCCTAAAAATATTCTCAATTATTGATCTTTTGAATGTAGCCTGTCTTATTTTCTTTAAGAAACTTACAGTATCTTATTGTTTCCAGTTTTTTTGAAATTTCACAGGAATGCCCAGAGCAGGTCTGTTTTCATTCATCATATTTGTGGGTCTTTTCATTTTGGCCATTTTGGCCTTCAATTCTGGGAAACCTTCGTGATTTTGCTGAATTTCTTCTCACCATTGTCTCTGCCTTTGGGAAATTCTTTTAGGAGTTTTCTTCACTAACTCAGTGTCTGGATTGGTATTCTTAAACTTATCTTTTCTCTCCTATTGTCAAACAATTCTTTTCTAACTTACACTTTGTCTTCAAATCATAGAACCTGTAAAAATTAAGGTACAATTTATATACAGTAAAGTACAATAAAGTTTACCAATCCTAAGTTCATTTTGCTTAGTTTTGACAATTGAGTATTTTAATGTGACTCTAAAATATGGATCATTTTTAAGAACATAGAAAGGTCATTAGGACCTTTTTCCAGTTTTTCTTTTCATTTCTATTGTTATCTTTTTAATAATCAGAGACTTGTTTTGGTAGGTTTTTTTACCCCTTGATATGATACCTAAAATTTAAGAAATGTCTTATTCCTGATTGATAAAGTGTATTATTTTAATCTTTCTGAAGATATTAATCTTTAAAGTTTTCCTTCCTATGTAACCTTTGTTTACTCTGAGTGACTTTTTCTATCTATATGGCTACATTAGAAGCTTTCTTCAGACAGTTGTTTTCCTTGACTGTTTTTTCATTATTAAATATTGGGGGGAAACTGAGCATGTGTGTGGAGCTTATGAACTTTGAACTTTACTTAAGAGTGACTTACCTGATGTCAGTGGCTTTGGGTCTGTTTTGGTGGGATGGTTACATCCCTCAGACAACAGTCTCTTGAAGGTTAGGGACTGGCTGTCAGCATTTCTGGAGCCATGTAGGGAAGGGGGTGCAGTTGCAGCATCCTGGCTTCAGCATTTAGTGTGTTTGCACATTCAGACTTTCTGTGGGCCCAAGGTCCGTATGTTTTGCCTAGTATCTCTATTCCCAGCTCTCTCCTCTATCTTACCCTTTCTGGAAAATAAACCTCTAGACCCACATTGCCCTATAATAAAACAGCCACTAGCCATATGGCAACTCAGGGCTGCGAGAATGCTAAGTATATACTCCTAAACTACACCCCATCCTCAATTGATTTTAAATTAATTATGATTTAATAAGATTAAATTGATTGCATAATTTGAGTGGTCACATTTTAAGTATTGAATAACACCTATAACTTGTGGCTACCAGACTGAACAGTACAGATTCAGAACTTTTCCATTATTGTAGAAAATCTTATTGGACAGTGCTGGTTTATACTTTGGCTTGGGTGCAAGATTGGGCAAGGGAATTAATTTTCCTGAGAACCTCCCAGCCCTCTTCTTTCACCCCAGTAACTGGTGTTTCAGTGCGTGAGCAGACACATACTGCACACACTAAGACTTTTGGTGCTTCTGTGTTATATATATTGATTCTGTTCTCAGTTTTTGCTGTGGTCAACTTGGGATTCTGTTTTTATGGATTATTCCATGTCATTTTTCTATACACCCTTCTGCTAACTAGCCTCCAAACAATGGTTGCATTTTCTCCTAAGCTGTTCCCTTCATGTACTTATAGATTTTGTCATTAAAAAGCCTGCCCCCCCCCGCCAAAAAAAAAGTAGATGTCACCTTTTAGTGGAGTTTCAGGAGGGAATGAAACTTGTGTTCAGGGTTTGTCATTTGTATTAGAAATCTTCATTTATTTACCCTTCACAGTCTTGTAAGATATAGATGTGGTTATTTTAATTTTACATGAGAAGAGTCAGGTAAAATACTTGACTCAGAGCAACATAGCTAATAGGTGGGATTTCAACTTTTATTTCAGACTTTAAAATCAGAGATTTTTATTATTATTATTGAATAGTATTGGTGTGTCTTATACTCAGTAAAGACCCCTCTAATCACACATTTTACAAGTAGCAACACTTGGTTCTTAATCAAAATACATCAGCCCAGGTGTTTCTCACTTATCCTTAAAACCACCTTAATAAAGAGCTTAGTCTTGGATAATTCTGTCTCAGAAATGATATTTTCTGTTTATTCCCACAGTGTCCTTGGACTTTAGGACTTCTAAACTTTAAGTTAGTGTTCTTTATCTTGAAGTTTTTAGAGTTGAAAACATTCTATTGTTTAATTTAAGCCTTTTACTCTCATTTTAGAATTGTCCAATATTAGCCTTTTCAGTTAGATGAACTTTGATCTCTGTCAAGTGTATCATTTATTTTCTTCTTCTAAACCTTCACTATCAAACTCAGCTCCTCAGCATGGTGGGGAGGATTGACCATTGTCTTGATCATTGTCTGCTTCTTCACTACGTAAGGCAGTGAGTGGTTCTGTTTTATCTTTGAATCCATAGTTCTTGGTCCTGAGTCTAAGAAGGATATTCATAAATGTTTGGTCTATTAGTACCATTGCATTTGTTTCCTATACTGCTGTCTCTACTTTCCACTGAAAATTGCTCTTTGTCAAATGTATCATTTATTGACTTTGAACCTTCCTTATCAAGTCTTGACTTCTCAGCATGATGTAGAGAATTGCTCATTGTCTGCATCTTCCCTACTGCATTAGCTTCATTTCCTGCCACCATTCCCACATGTACCTCTCTCCTGTACTACTCTGCAATTCATGGAAGAGTTTCTCTAGACTTGAATTTGTGTTTCTACTCATACTCTTAATTTCTGCCTGAAAAATGCTATCTCTTTTTACCCATGTGCTTCTCTTGCTTGATATCTGCTATTTTTCTCAAATGTCAGCCCCAGGACATCTTCCTTTTTTGAAACCTTGCCCAGTTCACCTTTATATAGTTAAGAGGATTGATTCTGCTCCCACAGCACTTCAGTCCAATACAGTATATCCATCCATCCATCCTCCAAATGGGATCTTGTCATACATATTATTCTGCAGTTTGCTTTTTATCCTTAATATAAAACTTGCTATATTGTAACCGTTCATGCTTAGTTCTCCCAGTTAGCTTCTGGTTGGTAGGAATTTTATCTTCATATGGCATAGAAACTTTGTACAGGATAGGCACACAAACATTTTTTGCTGAATGAAACTGAGTCCTAGTGTTGAGTAAGCCTGGAGCAGTTAATTTCTACCTTTGATTATTTTACCAGTAGAGTATTCCACTTTATGCCCATTTTCCCAGAATAATTATGAGTAGCACCCCACTTTCGCTTTTAAAAAATGCCCACTTTGGGCACTAAGTATAGAGCCACCCTACTGGTCCAACACATCTAAATGGAAGCCCAGTTTATTTTATCCATGGGACAGCTGAAAGAGTAAGAAATATTTGAGGTCTGAGCTTGCATTTGAAACCAACCTCAATTTCTCTCTAACCATCAGGAAAGCCCAAACTGTACATTAGAAAAGTCACCTATGATGTATCTTCAAAGACTAGATGTTTTATTTTTCCAGAAGGACTGCTGATTTCTTTCAAAATGCTTTTATATGGAGCAATTTATATTTCAGAAATGGGCCTTTGCTTCCCTTTCCTGAAGCTAATGTTAAGATTTTAGTTTCAGTCTTACAATCTAAGAGCTGCTTAGGTTCTTTTTCTATTGAGACTCTAGTCGGGTTCTAGGTTGTTGTGCTCAGCCTCAGTGGAAGCCAGCTGTCTGAAAGGCAGAGGGCTCTCAAAATAGCTTTAGGTTAGTTGGTGGATGTATGTCCTCATTCTGCTATTTTCTAGCAGTATGACCGTGAGAAAGTACATTTAACCTTTCTTAGAATGTAAAATGGGGGTGATGAATACCCAGGGTTAATGTCGTGGTCAAGTTCATGCCTGAAGAGTGATTAGCACAGTTAGTGGTGTAATAAGCAATAGCAAATATAAATTTGTATTGTCATGACCATTATAATCTTTTGACATAGACTAATTCAGAAGATGTTGATGAGGAGAGAATAGGATCTGTTCCTCTGATTTCTGATTGCAGTGTGCATGTCTATAGCTGCCTGTCAATGCTAGATGCTACTACTGCATTGCAGAGCATGGAAGAAGAAAATCGATAGGAAGAAATCATGTGGGTTGCAGAGGAGAGAGTAGAATGACATAGGTGGTTGCTGGTAAGTTAAGTGTTACCTGTGAATCTATCCACCAAGGGAGTCTTGCATTGGTCATATTTGGATTGGAATTAGAAGGGCTTATCTCACTATTGCCTGTGGAGTTTAAAAGTATTCTTTTCTGGGTTCTAGCCTTGGAAACCCTGATTCAGTAAGTCCAGGATAAAGATTAGAATTCACACATTTTTAAAAAGTCTTAGGTGGTTCCGATGTGTAGCTGGGTTTGGGAATTGCTAGATTAGGTGATCATTTATCATTCTATAAAACATTTCCTAGTCATTTACTATTTAATATAAGGCAGGTTACAGTATTATAATCTTTACTTTAGGAATAAGAAAATGGAGATAGATTGTTGTAAATATACTAAAATGGAGAGCTTGAATTAAACTGAATTAAATTTTATGAGTTTCAAGTTTCTCATGCATTTGTTTTGTTTTCCAGAACACTTGTCTATATTTAGATTATTGGAATGAAATAACAAAGAAAATTATGAAATCAGAAATAATCAAAAATTCCTTGTTAGGTGTGTGAAATAACACAAAACATAAACCTTGGTATGTTTGAATTTAAAGCCTAAAAGAAGATATTTTCTGCTGATATTTCAAAATTGTATTTCTCTTATTGTAAAAGAGAAAGAATTTAGGACTATATCATTGATATTTGGTCCAGGTCATTACTTAGATTATTTAATGAAAGAGCATTTGATTAGGAGTTGGGAGACCTGGGTGGAGCCTTAGCTGTGGTATTGCTCTTTGTAAACTTGAGTTAGTTACTTGACTAATCTCTTTGACATGTATTTTCTTATCTATAAAATGGAGATAATATTATTGGCCTCTGTTCCATATGGTGTTGAAGGGTTATAGTGAGGATACACAGAGATAGGGGTATAAAACCACAATGAGTAGCTGATTGACCATATGTCCCTATTTGCCTGGGGCTTACTCCTGTTGGATGTTGTTATTAATAACACCCTCTTTAACTCGCCTGTGTACCAGTTTGGATGTAAATTATATAAATCACCTTGAACTCATAATACCTATCCATTGTTTTATACTTAATATATCACAGAAAAAAAATTCTGGCCTTGTCCCATTAGCCCCAAATTGGTTACCAAGTACTCTAGCATTTCTTAGATGCTTTCTGGTAATTTTCTTCAATTTTATGTAACTCTCATGTGTCCAACTATATTAATGAGTGGATAAGAATTGTTTCTTTGTTTCTCTGCTCCTGAGTAATCTTGATTTATCATGGTTTGGTGTCGTGACCCTTTAATTGCCCACTGTGACTGTTATGTCCAAAGGAAATAAATTCCAAGTGCAGGGAGAGGATAGTGGAATCATAGGGAGAAATTAAAGATGAAGAAGTTTTAAGAAAAACTAAAAATGAAGAGAAACACTTCTGTTTACTTCAGATAAAATGATATTTGGACTTGGGTTTTTGAAATCTAAAAGCTGATATTTCTAAGTGTAGCCTAGATCTTGAATTATTTTACCAGTAGAGTATTCCACTTTATGCCCATTTTCCCAGAATAATTATGAGTAGCACCCCACTTTCGCTTTTAAAAAATGCCCACTTTGGGCACTAAGTATATAGCCATCCTACTGGTCCAACACATCTAAATGGAAGCCCAGTTTATTTTATCCATAGGACAGCTGAAAGAGTAAGAAATATTTGAGGTCTGAGCTTGCATTTGAAACCAACTTCAATTTCTCTCTAACCATCAGGAAAGCCCAAACTGTACTTTAGAAAAGTCACCTATGGTGTATCTTCAAAGACTTCAAAGTAATTAGGAGGTCTACAGAAGCTCCAGGAGATCAAGTTTCAAATGCTCTCTCTCCCCACAAATTTGTTTTAGAAATAAGGCCAGAAAAAGTTCTCAGGGAACATTTTCTTTTCCCTAGTTTGACAGTGAGAATAATGCATTTTATCACATTTTCTTTTCCCTTTTGACCCATAGGAAACTCACAGCCAAATTGTGGCACATCCTTAATATCTACATGGAAGCCTGTAGCCTGCAGATAACTTTCCACTAATCTTGACTTTTGGTCCTATATTATAATTTGCTTACTCCTTAATTTTCATTCTACTCTTTTTTTAAACAAAAAATATTTTTTAGTTGTAGATAGACACAATATCTTTATTTATTTATTTTTTATGAGGTGTTGAGGATCAAACCCAGTGCTTCACGCCTGTGAGGCAGGCGCTCTACTACTAAGCGACAGCCCCTCATTTTACTCATAAAATAAATATATATATATATATAATATATAAAATATATTTAAAATAATATATAAAATATATATAATATATAAAATATAAAAATATATATATATAATATATATATATTTTCTCACGAACTGCCTTACAATCTTGTGAGTTAAATTAAAGATGAAATAAATAGCAAATATAAAAATACCTTTATTGAGGGAGTCACTTCTTCATAAAAATAAGGGTTACATAAAGCAGATTAGCTCAGTAAATTGCCTATTAAAGCTCTCAAAGGACTAATAATAGTATATCAAAATGTTAACGTGAGGATACCGAAACTTAAAAAATTAGATCTGGATTAGAAAATATATCCCCCCCTCCCCCGCCTTCTAAATTATTCTCATGACACTGTCTTTCTTCATCTCCTTGGATCCTCCTAACTAAACTTTTTTCCTTGATATTGTCTTCATTGCCTCTATCTTAAAACTTTCATATCTGATTGCCAGCCAGTTTCTCTCTTTCTTCTGTTAAACCCTACTTTGCTCATTCCTGCTTACTATTACTTTGACCTCTGAGACCCTCTCTTCCTGATTACTGCAGACCAGTGGTATGCATGTACCAGCTTACTTGTAAGTGGTTCTCTCGAAAAGCAAACCCTGCTGATGATTTATTTGAAAACTTGTGAAAGAAGTACAAAACTAGGTATGAGCTGTGAGGCTAAGAAAAACAAAGCCTTACATTTGATTGGAATAACTTATGTTATATTCTGATAGTTTGATAGACAAATGAAAATGTGGCAGTAGATAACAAGAGGCTCCATGGTGGTAGCAGTGTGAGGTGAGTTCTTGTGCCCTTTGTTTATTTATTGTTCATTTACATACTCAACAATCACTTATCTATGTCTGTTAGGTTGTTATTCCTTATTCTGTGTCTCTTATGTGGTGTTGTAGTGTTTTGGTGGTTTGGGTTTTTGATGATAGAATTTTTTGTTTGTTTGTTTGTTTGTTTTGTGATGCTGGGGATTGAACCTAAGGCCTTGTGCATTCGAGGCAAGCACTCTACCAACTGAGCTATATCCCCAGCCCCTGATGATAGAGTTTTGTGCAGCTTGTGACCTTGTTTGCTTTGGGGGCTGGAGAGAGACCATCTCTAATTACACAACTTCTCCTATGCACAGAGGTTATATTTACAAATAACAGTGACCCTGAATGTTTACTTTAATAAGGTGTGTCTGTATGTTTGCTTTGAATATATGCACAATACATTATTTTCTAAAGACTGGGCATATGCTTTCATTTTAACAGACTTAGAATAAAATGTAGCAATTTGAATGTCTGATTAAAATCATTCAAATTGCATTTTGCTACTAAAAGGAGTAAAACCTGAAGACTGGGCAAGATAGGAGTGTTAACATCCTGCTTCTGCACTGGATGAGGTCTTTGGGACCTTTTTCCAAATGCACTAATTTAAGCAAAATGCAGTTAATTTTTAAAAATTTAATCTTCAAAGTAAAACTTTTACTAATTGGAATAAATGAAAAAGAAGACTTGCCTGAATATGTTGAAAGCTTGAGCAATAGAATACATAAAAAGGAATAGTATATCAAGAAATGGTAGCTCAATAGAGTAACCCCTATCCTGTTGAGTTTAGTATGGATACAACCAAATCCAAATATCATTTTGAGAGAATCACCAACGTGAGAATAAGGACTAGAGAAATTAACCTTATATTTGGCTTACTAGAGGTTTTATGTACAAGAATGTGATAAGAAGTATTTGTGATTAATACATTGAAGTGTTTTGTTTTGTAGCTGGGGACTGAGCTCAGGGATTTGTGCATGCCAGGCAAATGGCTGTACCTTTGAGCTACATTTCCAGCCCTTTATATTTTTTTATTTTGAGACAGGGTCTTGCTAAGTTGTTGAGGCTGGACTGGAACTTGCAATCTTCCTGCCTCAGCTTCCAGAGTAACTGGGATTAGTATGCCACTGTGCCCTGTGGTACATTAATATTTTGACCTGACCGGTACTGACTTGATTTCTCCTCACATTAACAATACTTACAGATAAATGGACATTTCTAAGGTGTTTGAAATTCTTTTTCTGTTGAGGACATCCATACTTCATCTCTGTTCTTTCTTTATCACTTTCAATTTTGGACAGATGGTACAATGCCAAATAATTTTGAGCATGTCTCAAGTTCCAAACTAGAAAATCTGATTTAGAAAATTTAGGCTAACAGGAATAGCACAGAAAGCTTCATAATTATGTTTTAATCAACTGAAATTTTTGTGTGAACTGTCTTCCTAGCTTTTTCACAATCCTTACTACTTGGAAGTAAAGGGACATGTGTACATGTCACTTGTATATTTGATTGTATTTGAAGGTAACTCCTGTGTCTTCTGTGGGACTCAGTTTTATAAGATCAGGGGCATCTCAGCATGTCAGAGCTCAGGGCTGGGAGTTCACTCTTTTTTTTTTTCCCTAAATATTTATTTTTTATTTTTTAAGGTGGACACAATATCTTTATTTTATTTTTATGTGGTGCTGAGAATTGAACCCAGCGCCTCACGCATGCTAGGTGAGCACGCTACCACTTGAGCCATATCCCCAGCCCAGGGAGTGCACTCTTAACACCTCTTAACACACACTACTTGTATGTTCTTACGATATCTGAGGAAATGGACTCGGAGAAAAGTTTGTTGTGGTAGTCTGTAATGGGTTTGGAACTTTTCCTAAATCCCACTTTGCTAAAGTTTTGGAAAAAGCCAAGGTGTTCATTGTGTTAGAATAGTATTGCTCTTTCTTGCAGAAAACCAGAACCCATCCTTTTACTTCAAA
>NW_026000082.1:2237642-2312270 GCF_001458135.2 Marmota marmota marmota
GTGTGTGTGTGTATATATATATATATATATATATATATATATATATATATTTATATATGTATTAGTTGTAGTTGGACACAATACCTTTGTTTTATTTATTTATTTTTATGTGGTGCTGAGGATTGAACCCAAGGACTCGCATGTGCTAGGCAAGCGCTTTACTGCTGAGCCACAACCCCAGCCATCTTTTCAATTTTTAATAGGTATTCTTTCTTTGGGGACCCCAGGAGGAATGTATAAATGCATTTAGATAAAATACATGGGAATATCTCTTCTTCCAAATGCCCCCTCTCCCAGTCCTATATTTTGATTTTTTTTTTTTTTTAAGTTTAGAATTGGGTTTAGGCCGCAGAAGCACCTCATTAGCCCCCTCTGCCATCATCCTTACTAATCTCTTATTTTTTAAAAAAATTTATTTTTACACGAATAGACCCAGTTATACTAGTGTTACTGAAAAGTTTAAATGTACTTTGGTTCCACAGATAATTTCATTCCTTATTACATTTCCTCATTGTCTAATGAGAAGTCTATAAGAAGTGAAGTTTTGAGTTGTGTGCATTTGAGGGGGATGGCCAAAAGAGAAAGAAGAACAAATAAGCTTCAAGAGATGATGTGGAAAGGTAGAAACAGTCTTTCCCTAAATGTCTGGAGATTTTGGGTTCAAGACCTGCCATTTCATTATTTTGAGTCATAACACCTCTCTGAGTCATTATTCACATATTCTTTCACCATTTATTGAATATCTACTGCGTGTCAGACACTTCAGATGCAACAGAGAATAAAATTGACGCAGCCCCTGCCTTTTGGGTGCTTCTGTTGAGATGATGATGATGGTGACTGACAGTAGGATGGTTGCAATAGAAATGGGAAAAAATGTTGAATATTGGGCACATTTTGAAGCTGATAGAATGAATGATGGTTTAGACATGGGAGTAGAGAAAAAGACGTATGGAGACTGATCTTTGGAGGTTTTGCTCAAATAATGTGGTTAATACTGGCGTTGGAGATAGTGACCACTGGGGAGGAGGGAGGAAGCATGTGGTGGAGTGGCTGGGATCATGTGTTGCTGTTTGTACAGAGAATGCTTAAATGTCTAGTAAACTTCAAGTAGAGATGTTGAAGAGACAGTTGGATATTTGAGATCTGAGTTCTGAGATATAAAGTTGGACATTGTCAGCATATAGGTAGCACTAAAATCATGCACTTGGGGACAACTGCTTGAATTTCATGTGTAGGTAAGGTTTCTAGTATATAGATTCTGCAACTATGGGAAAAGCAGGTGGGATTGGGAAGATTGGGAAATTTAACAAGAGACCTACTATACAATGTTCTGTTATTTTTGTATTTTAGTGTAAGAAAATATATAGCTGAAGGATCCAGGGGCTTTATTACTGTTAACAATAATATTCAAAAAATTTAACAATGATATTTGACATGTAGCTAGAAATACATTCATAAAAATATTTTTGTGTACTAAGTATGAATTGGTTACAGGTGGTGGCATCTGTTTTTTTGGGAGCAGATGTCTGCCTGGGCTCCCAAGTCTTGGTAAGCTGTTTGTACTTGCCATGTTCTCACACTCTGCCCCTTCTCTGTCATCCTCCTTCATTGGGAAGGAGGCGGGGTTTCCTGAAAAGGGGGCTCAGTTCTGGGAAGACTCTGTGGCCCGCTGCCAGTGTGTCATATAACTCAACCAATCACATGGTAAGAAGAGAAGTCTTGCAAAAAGATCGGGATGAAAACAGGAAAATCAAGTGGGTTGAAGGGAAAAAAAAAACAAGTAGGCCTTGGCTAATAGATTCAAAGGAGCATTTGGGAGAGAGCTGGGGAAAGGAGCTGCCACTGTTCCCCCAATGACTCTTATTTTCTCTGTCTCCTTGTTTTTTTTTTTTCCCACCTGCTATTACCAGAATTGCAAGGATTTTCCCCAGGTGTTTGGGTTATTGAGTAATAGGTAAATATAACTTTTCCTAGGCATTGTTTTCTAGCATACCTGGTTGAGGTAGCATTGCAAAAAAGCCCTGTTCTTCCCCATTTTTATGAATACTTTAAAAAAATCTGATCTGATTTTAGTCTGATCTGAAACCCTAGATTTTAGCCTCATGCTTTTGTCTATCCATTTCTATCCAATTTTAGAGTGTGGGTATGAGTGAGAGTGACGGGAGGAGGAAATGTGAATATATGAATGAATGCATGAACAAATGCTATTTCTGGAGAGTCTTCTATTCCTTCATCTACCCAGGAAAGAAGGCCTTCTGAGATGACGATGTCAGATAGAATTTGATGAAAAAAAAGAGAACATAGAGATCACCTGATTCAGACTTTTACCAAATGTATATATAGTCCATCAAAAGGAAGTCCCTTGAAAATCAGTATGGAGGTTTCTCAAAAGACTAGCCATGGAACCATCATGTGACCCAATTATACCACAGTTAGGTATTTATCCTAAAGAATTAAAGTCATCATACAGTGGTATATGTATACCCATGTTTAGAACAGCACAATTTAAAATAGCCAAACTGTGGAACAAGCCTAGGTGTCCATTAATGATTAATGGTTAAAGAAAACATGGTATATATATGTATGCATGTATATATATATATGTGTGTGTGTGTGTGTGTGTGTGTGTGTGTGTATGTATACACACACACACACACACACAATGGATTTTTATCCAGCCATAAAGAAAAATGAAATAATGGTGTTTCGAGGAAAATGGATGGAACTAGAGACCATTATGTTAAGTGAAATAAGTCAGAAGGTCAAGGATCGTATATTTTCTCTCATATGTAGAAGCTAGAGAGGGAAAAGGAAAGAAAGGTTTTAGGGTGGGGGGTGGGAATCTCCTGAAAATCAAAGGGAGATCAGTATAGGAAAGGGACCAGGGGGTGGGAGGTGCAGGGGAGGGAGAGATGTTGGGGGAGTGCTAGGGAGTGATATTGACCATATTATATTGTTACATTATGTGCATGTACAAATATGCCTTGTTCTAACAGTTCTAACAACAGATCCTATCATTATGTTCAACTATAATGCACCAATAAAAGTAGAGTGAAAAAAATATCCCTTGGTAAAACAATCTTGCAAAAGTTAGATTCTCTGTACTTATTAACATCAAAGGCTTGAGAGCTGTTGCTGTCAAAAATTATTTAACTTTAAAATTGACCAAATTATATTGTTATATTGTGTGCATATAAGAATATGTAACAAAACCCCACTATTTATAATTATAATGCACAAATAAAGAATTTTAAAAAATAATAAAAATTACTTTGACCAGTTTCTCCAGTTTATTTCACCATGGGCCTCTGTTTTCCTTTTCCCTCCCACCTTTTTTGAGGGACTATATATATAGGACTGCTATTGCACAGAAGTACAAAAGGTTCCAGAACACATGGCTTGGGAATGCAACTTTAATTTAGTCCTTACATGTAAATTAATTGTCATACTTTGCTTCTTTTGGTCTGTGTCCTTATTTGTAAGGTGAATAGGTTGAATGAATTTATCACTATTGTCTTTGGTGGCTGTGACATTTTCTGATTCTGATTATTCACTAATTAAACCACACTTTTAAAAGTTATATTTTTTACATTTTAAGTACTTATTCCTTCTTTTTAAAAATTTCTTCTAATTAGTTATACATGACAGTAGAATGCACTTTGATATATCATACATAGAGGGAGTATAATTTCTGATTCTTCTGGTTGTACATGATGTGGAATCCCAATGGTCGTATAGTTAAATATGTACATAGGATAATAATATCTGATTCATTCTAGTATCCTTCCTAACCCCATATCTGCTCCCTTCATTCTCCTCTACTTAAAGTAACTATTTTTCCCTATCCCTGCTTCCCACCCCACCCCATTGTAAATTAGCATCCTCATATCAGAGAACATATTTGGCCTTTGGTTTTTTGAGATTAGCTTATATCACTTAGCATGACATTTTCCAGCTCCATCCATTTCCGGCATATGTCATAATTTCATTCTTTGAGGCTGAGTAATATTCCATTGTGTGTGTGTGTGTGTGTGTGTGTGTGTGTGTGTGTGTGTATGTATATATATACACCACATTTTCATTATCTATTTATCCATTGAAAGACACCTAGGTAGGTTCCATACCTTAGCTATTGTGAGTTAAGCTGCTATAAATATTGATATGGCTGCATCACTGTAATATGCTGATTTAAGTCCTTTGGGTATAAACTGAGGAGTGAGATAGCTGGGTCAAATGGTGGTGGTTCCATTCCAAGTTTTCTGAGGAATCTCCATACTGCTTTCCATAATGAACCAGTCTGCATTCCAATCAGCAATGTATGAGTGTACCTTTTTCCCCACATCTCTACCATGTTGGTCTAGGATCTGACTTCCTTAACAAGATTCCTAAAATGCAAGAAGTAAAATTAAGAATCAATAAATGGGATGGATTCAAACTAAAAAGCTTCTTCTCAGCAAAGGAAACAATCAGTAATGCGAAGAGAGCCTATATAATGGGAGAAAGTCTTTACTAAATGTGCCTTGATAGAGCATTAATCTCCAGGATATACAAAGAACTCAAAAAAGCTTACCACCACTCCCCCGAAAAAAACCTCACCAAAATCCAAATAATGCAATCAATAAATGGGCTAAGGAACCGAAAAGACACTTTACAGATGAAGAAACACAATCAATAAAATATATGAAAAAGTCTTCAACATCTTTAGCAATGAGAGAAATGCAAATCAAAACTATTCTAAGATTTCATCTTACACCAGTGAGAATGGCAATTAACAAGAATACAAGCAACAATTAATGTTGGTGAGGATGTGGAGGGGAAAGGTACATTTGTTCCTTCTTAAAAGCATAGCAACTAGTATAATGCCTGCCATATGACAGTGTTTCAGTATGTACTGTTAAACAAAGATTCCAACTGTGCTTGGAGGCTGTAGAGAAGAGATGATTTTGTTTGTACCCTCAAGGAACTTATAGTCAAGATCATGGGATATGCCATGGAGAGAACACAGATTAGATTTTGATTTTGTTCATCTGTGGGATGGATATATATTGAATGTGATTTCCTGCCTGAGTCAACTGTGGTTTAGAACACAAGTGTGTTATGTTAACATAACTTTCATGACAAAAGGTATTATTTAGAGTTACGATCACCATGGCAACTACATAGTCCTTTCCTCCCTGCCAAGGACATTATGATATTATCAATACTAAGACAAGTTAGTATTGTTCCCATTTTGTAAGTAAAAGAGCTAAGGCTCAAGAGTTTTAGGAACATGTCTAGGTTAATGTACCCCCTAATGCTAAACTCAGAATTGGGACCTAGGTGTGTGATTCTAAACCTTGTGCACTTAACCCCTAGGATTCCTGGCCTCCACTGATCCTAGTGTCTCTCATCAGTCCATTCATATGAGCAGCTCACCTTGACCAGGTTCTGAGGACATACCCATTTCTAGACTTCATTGTTTAACCCCTGCTTTGTTTCCTCTACCCCCCAGTCCATGAAAGCTGCTTTCTTTACAGCTGATTTACTGGCTGTGGTGAGTTTTGGAGCTAGTAGTAAAACATCTACAGATTTCCTTCAAAATTGGATGTATTCATGTCTATCCCTACCTTCTTCTTTCTTTCTATAGTGGAAAAGTTGTTTTTTTAACCACCACTCTGGGCCAGGTACTTGTGTGTTAGGACTAACTTGGTTGGATATGATGGAAACTCCACAATGACAGTGAATTAAACAAGAACAGAGGTCTTCTTATCACCATGTGAAAGTGAGAAGAATGTCAACAGGGTGGCTCTTATTTAAAAACCAAAACAAATAGCAACAACAAAATGGAAAGTTAAAGGTACCCATGAGAATATAAAGAAAGAAATTGCAACCCTTGGGCATTGCTACTGGGGCTGTAAAATGGTATAGTTACTATGGGGAACAGTATGGCTATTCCCTGCAAAATTAAACATAGAATTACTATATGATCCAGCAAATTGGCTCACAAAGATATACCCCAAAGAATTGAGAGCAGATAATTGTATACCAGTGTTCCTAGCAGCATTATTATCAGTAGCCAAAAGGTAGAAACAACCATTGTGCCTACCAGCAGTTGAACAGTGGAATATTATGCATTGATAAAAAGGACTGGAATTTAGATCATGCTTCAGTATGGATGAACCTTGAAAATATTATGCCAAATGAAATGTCAGATACAAAAACCAAATTTGAATGATTCCACTTAGATGAGTTATTTAGAGTAGTCAAATTCACAGAGACAGAATAGAGGTAACCTGAGGCTGTTTAGAGGGAAGAATAAGGTTATTGTTTAATGGGTACAGAGTTTCTGTTTGGGATGATTAAGTAATTCTGGAAAAAGGTAGTGGTGATGGTTATACAACATTGTGAATGTGCTTATTGCCCATGAATTGTGCCCTTAAAAATGGTTAAAATGGTAAATTATATATGATGTATATTACAAAAATGGAGGAATATGGAGACTGAGACAAGAGGATCATGAGTTCAAATCCAGCCTCAGCAATGGTGAGGTGCTAAGCTAAGCAACTCAGTGAGATCCTGTCTCTAAATAAAATACAAAATAGGGATAGGGATGTGGCTCAGTGGTTGAGTACCCCTGAGTTCAATCCCTGGTACCCATTAAAAAAAAAATGGAGGAATGTGGCTAACACTTTGTGGCCACAAAGACTTCTACTCCTTGAACCCACATGATGCCATCCTTCGGGTACGTTCTTTGGGTATGGTCTCTGTCCTTTTCATCCAGGTTGGCAACATCCATAGTCAAGGCTGTGGATCTGGGAAGGGTTTAAGAAAAAGGGATGCATATGTATAATATATTATTTATTTATTGGGCACCAGGGATTGAAACCAGGAGCACTTAACCACTGAGTCACATTCTTAGCCCTTTTTATTTTTTATTTTGATACAGAGTCTCACTAAATTGGGTAGGGCCTTGTTGAGTTGCTGAGGCTGGCTTTGAATTTGTGTCTCCTGCCTCATTCTCTCCAGTCACTGGGATTACAGGCATGTGCCACTGCACCCAGCAGGGTAATGTATTTTAAGAGAATACTTTTAAAACTCTGTGTTAATTTTGGGCTTACAATTTATCCTTGATTCTTCTGTAACAGAAATATCTGCTCAATATCTACCTGAGCTTGAGTTTTCTTCATTTCCTGGCTAAACTGAACTGACTTGACATATTGTGTTAATAGACTCTTTTTTTGGTTCTCATTCCAGGGCTAGGCAAATCTTGGCACACTGGAGATCTCAGGGCATGGTTAGGAAGTGAGAAAGCCTGTGGTCCCCCTCAAGAGTACCTTTATGATAGAGAATATAAAATAAGAATTTAAATAGTTCCTCACAGTCTAGTTAGGCATGTAAACATTTAATATTATAAAAGTTTTGTAAGTGCAGGCTGGTATATGGTATCTGCATAGTTAGGCAAATACTTCTGAGGGAAGTGGGAATAGTTAGTGGACAAGGGAATGTTTAGGCTTTTGTCCCTTTCACCCATACTTATTAATTTGGCTATGCCTCAGGCACTGTTATGTACCTAAGTAATAGCCGTGGAGAAGACAGATAGTTCTGCAGTTATAGAGCAGGATTAGAAGTACTGCTCTAAAGGTGAGCACAGGATGCTCTGGATGCCTTGACTTGGTCCATTGGACAAGTAGGACACCCTTGATAGAGGAGATGATGCTTGAACTGTGCATTGAAGGTTGGGTCAGCAAAGATTTAAAGGACACAGTTGTTCTGGATTCCAGGAACTGTGAATAATTCAGTATTCTGGAGTCCCGGTTACAAGTGGTGATAAGCCAGGAGAGGTGGATCACAAGGGCTTTGTAAGCCATCTGTCCTAAGAATAGGAAATAAAGATGTTGAAGAGAGTGCATAAGATGTTCAGATTTGCAGCTCAGAAATATGACTGCATGTGGAAACTGGAATAGAGACTGATGAGAAGAAGGGCAGGAATCTTTCAGGAGATAAGGACTGTCATTTAGGATAGAAGTAGATGAAGATACAAAGGTTTCATGAATAAGGGTTGTTCCTTAGTTGGATGTGTCAGCAGTCTGTCCATATCCACTGCACCATTGTCTCTCCAAGTTTGAAACTAGCCATTCTGTCTCCTATGTCTTTCTCATCATGAAATGCTTGTCTTTTGTTTACAGTCCCCAAAATACACCTGATGGTTTTATGCCACAGTCTTTGATCCTACCTTTATTTTTACCTGGAATGGATCTCACTTCTCTTCTTTTACTGCCCAGATTTTGAAATCATGACTTCTTTGGATTCATTCCATGACAAAATGGTCTCTTTCTCCTCTGAAGTCATTATGTTTAATATCTTTACCACTCATTGGAAAATACTGATATTGTGCCTTGTCACATCTTTTCATAGCTTTTTAAAAAGAAATTTATGTATTTTATATATTTTTTTTAGTTGTAGGTGGACACAATACCTTCATTTTATTTATTTATATGTGGTGCTGAGGATCAAACCCAGAGCCTCTTATGTGCTAGGTGAGCACTCTACTGCTGAGTCACAATCCCAGCCCTTTTCATAGCTTTGAGTTGTGGTAACTCTTGAACTATTTGCAGCAGGTGGAGCGATAGGTCCATTGGATGGCTTACGTAATGGATAGCAATTGGCTTTTCTGAAACTCCTTCCCAGTCCAGTTTCCCTGTGTAATCTGGGGGAATCACTTTTTCTCCTCCTTCTCATTAGAGTACTAACTCATATTAATTGTAGAATACTTGCAGAATCTTAGAAATTGTGCAAAATGAAGTAGCCATCAATATCAAAAGCAACTTGGAATAACCATTATTAACATAGGTACTTATTCTTGTAATGCCCTCTTCACCCTCCAGTTTATTCCTTTGTTGAGAATTACATGTATATGTCTGTGAAACAAAGGATCATCCTATGTGTGCTATTTTGTGATCATTTTTTTCATTATTATATTGTGGCATTGCTGAGTCAAAACATATGGAGACTTTTAAGTCCAAATTGGCCTGGGGGGACAACAGAAACTTGTACTAAAAACTTAATAGTGACTGTCTCTGGGCAATAGTGCTATTCAATGATATTGCTCTCCATTGATATCTTTCTATAGTGTTCAGAGTATATATTTAAATAACAACTAGCCAGGCGGGCATGGTGGCACAGGCCTGTCATCCCAACAGCTTGGGAGGCCAAGGCAGGAGGATTGCAAGTTCGAAACTAGCCTCAGCAACTTAGCGAGGCCCTAAGCAATTTAGCACGAGGCCCTGTCTCTAAGGGCTGGAGATGTGGCTCAGTGGTTAAGTGCCCCTGAGTTCAATCCCTGGTTACCTCCTCCACAAAAAACAAACAAACAAACAAACAAAAAAATATAAATAGGGCTGGGGTTGTGGCTCAGTGGTAGAGCACTTGCCTCGAATGTGTGAGGCACTGAATTCGTTTCTCAGCACCACATATAAATAAAAAATAAAGGTCCATCAACAACTAAAATGAATAAAATAAATAAAATAAAAAAGTAAATAAAGCCTGTATCTTGAAGGTGATAGTAATTTATACCTTTACATAATCTAGGCTTATATTTATATTAAAAACAAACCACACCTATTTTCCTTTAGATGGAAAAAATATGGTCTCCTACTGTTTCAGTTTTTTGAAATGCCATCATGCTCATTTGCCCTTTTTTCTTCAGTTATTTTCATTTCTCTTGCCTCCTAATGAGTTAGATTTGACTTTAGTTAATAAATACATGTGACTTTTCACAAATTACTTAGTAGAGTATGTATACATGCATGTATGTAGTATTTTTGGTGCTGGGGATTAAAGTCAGGGGCGCTTAACCACTGAGCCACATCCCCAGCCCCTTTTGAGACAGGGTCTCACTGAGTTGCTTAGGGGCTTGCTGAGTTGCTGAGGCTGGCTTTGAACTTGTGATCCTGCCTCAGTGTCCTCAGTTGCTGGGATTACAAGCATGCGCTATCACAATCGGCTTCTCACTTAGTATTTTTAAGCCTTAGTTTACTTATGAGTAAAATAAAACTGATACTTCAGATTTTGTGATGATTGAGATCATGTATTCAAAGTGCTTTGTAAAATATAAAACATACAAAATATAAAACATAATTATATTTATTGGTTTTATATTAGTCAATGGACATGAAAACTATTAAGCTGCCTTTGCTTTGAAGGCAGCTTTAAAAAGGCAGAGATGCCTTCATTAATATTTATTTATTTTGGTGGCATGATGGGAGCCATGAAATTTGGCATCTAATGGCATGGGTTTATGCCACATAGTTATTAGATATGTCAGACAGGAATGCATGGCATAAACACAGCTTCAGCCAGAATCAGAAATGTTGAGGCAGCACCTGGGTGGGCACATGTCATAGAGCTTGGTAACTGGTAGAACACTTGTGCAAAACTCCTGCATGCTGTTTAACTGGATGATAGTATAAGGGAGCTGGTTTATTTAAGTTCTACTAACTGAACTCTCCGTTCACCAATTCTACCTCTCAGAGTTTGGTGACATGAAAATTGGTCAAAATCATGATTCTAATAAGAAGGACTGAGAAGGTCTTCTTAATCATCAAAGGTAGATATAATTCCATTCAACATGATTTTTGCATGATCTGCTATCTTTAGATCCCTGGAAACATAAGTACCAATCAGTTATCCAGAAGGCTGAATTCTTCATAGTAGGGAATCAGAGCTGTGAAAAAAACTCATACTAAGTACTGATGGCCTCCTGGCCTCTGATTTCTGGCTCTGCATTCCCTTTAATCCAAGGACATGGTGTTATAAAAATAGCTGAAGAGCTACTCCTAAGAGCAGCCCTGTGAACTCCTCTCTCTGACTGCACCAGGGGAGGAGGGTGAATCATGAGCAGCAGAATATTGATGCCCTGGGTGCTGTTAGTAATTGACCTAGTCAGGTTCTTCAGCTAAGAGGACAAAAGCTTTGGGAAAGTTTTTTTCTGACTCATTCCCATTATGATTCACAGAAAACCTTTAGCTTCTTATTTATTTATTTATTTTAAAAAAGAAGGTGTGTGTGTGTGTGAATAGTAAGGTGGGGCAAAGGTATAGATCCCCCAAATGAATATTCTTACTCACAGAAATATTTGAGGCTCTTTGCCCAGTTAGCTTTTATTGTCCTGGGAAGTTCACTCTGGGGTTGGCAGTAGGGGGAACTCAGTATACAGTGCCCTTTTATCTAGCCCAGGACTAATTGATGATTTTAAAATATTTGAAAAGAAGGACGTTAGTTTTTACACAGTTGAGTTTCAAGCATCATGTGCCCATGTCTTTTCTGTCATCTTCTGTCTGAGAGTTCCTACCCTAACACCACACATATACATACACATACACACACATACAGACACGGCAGGGGACTTTCTCATTTCTGAGGAATTCACGTGAGTCAGGGAGTTGAGATTTTTTTAGGTGGCGTCTCTTCAAAGTAAAGTCCAGACTTCTTAGTGGACACATGTGGTCCTCTGGAGCTTGGCTCAGCTCCGTCCCTCACCTCATCTCTGTCTGTTCTACATATACTTTCTGTTCAGTCTCCAGTCAAGGATTTTATACTCCCCTTTTTCTTCTTTTGCTCTTCATAATCTGTTATGTGGAATATTCCTTGCATTCAGCTTCCATTCTCATCATTTTTGTATTCTTCCATCCCCAAAGGCCTTGGTTCTCATCCCACCTCCTCTGTGGTGGTCATGGTGTTGTGTGCCTTTTGTGGGCCAGGTGTAGTTCTAGATCAATCGATTGATCTACCTATCTTTTCCCAGAGTTTAAAACAATCCTGTAAAATAATTTCAATCATCTTTCTTTGCAGATGAGAAAACAGTAACAGAGAGTGAAAGGTTTTTGAACCCAACTGCTGAGTAGCAGAGCCAAAGTTATTCTTCACTTGAATATTTAACTTCACCATGCTGGTTTTCCTTGAAGTCTTCTGGATTAAACTAATTGCACCACCGCCTACTCTTACTCCATTCTCTGCACACACTCCTTTGCTTTATGTCTTCTGTGTTTGGCAGTGAGTCACATATGATCACCTTGCTACATTCTGGGGGTATTACCTCCTCTTTGTTGTGTGTCTTTTCTTTCATTCTTTAATGTTATTTTTATTTTTTTGGCTACTGGGGATTGAACTCAGGGGCACACAACCACTGAGCCACATCCCCAGCCCCATTTTGTATTTTAGAGACAGGGTCTGACTGAGTTGCTTAGCACCTCACAGTTGCTGAGGCTGGCTTTGAACCCATGATCCTCCTGCCTCAGCCTCAGCCTCCCAAACTGTTGGGATCGAAGGTGTGGGCCATCTACCTGGCTGTTGCATTCTTTGTTTCCCATTAAGCTGTGCTGAGCAGGCTTTACACAATGAGTTAGTTTGTTTGTTTTACTTAACTAATTTGTTCCTAGTCAGTATCAGTTATTTTCCTAGTTGTTACATTTGGCTTAGTCATTTACATTCTACTGTGTTTGTCCCCACTAATTAAGTAGTCTTAGCAAGTTATCCTTTCTTCCTCTTCCTACACTTTGTTCCCTAGAAAGGAGAGAGAAGCTTCATGATTTGGGTCTGTACCATCTCCTCCCCTTGCCACCTCCCCCCCCCCAAAAAAAAAGGAAAAAAAAAAAACCCCAAAACCAGAAAAATTAAGTGGAATAAAAGATGACTAGTCGTAGTTTGGTGCAAGGAATGAAACAGATGCCAATTTGGCTAAATTCCATTGTTGTCTGTTAGAAAGGACCATTTGATAAAAGGATTATAAATATAGACATGCTGTGGACCTGCTTGGGACTTCATTTCCAGGATGTAAAAGTGTCTCATTGAGGCTTTGCTTTCTTATTTGCAGAGTGGAAGGTGAATATTTGTGTTTAAGAATAACTGCCTCTTATCACCCCTTTTGATTGATTGGTAGCCTAATTCTTGATACACCTACCATCTAAATCTAAGACTTGGAATAGATCCCACCCCTAAGTTTCCAGTGATGGTCATACACTGAACTCTTCCCTGCAATGGTTATTTCTGTGAACCACATTGAAAATTTTGCATAGATGCAAAATAAGCAGATTGACTTTTAAATTCTTTATGGTCTGTGAAGGATCACTGAGAGATGTTCTCATGTAGGTGGAAACTGGGGACTGGGAATTAATCGTGTGTGTAAGAATAGTAATTATTGGCAGAATTTAAAATGTGGGTCTTTCATATTTTATTCGTATAGTTTCTTCTTGTTCTAGATATCTATGGCATCATTATATGGATCTAGGAGGTAACCAACTGAAAAACTTTGAGAGGAGAAATTGCATTATGAAATGAAGCCTGTGAGAGTGCCATTGTATGGCAGAATTCAGTCTAGGCCTTTGGAGTGAAACCTCTTAAGCTACACATTGTGAAAAAAGAGGAATGATCTGCTGGTAACCAAAGGAATTCCAGATGAAATACATCTCACTGTTTAATGTTCATCTGGGGAAGGTATATGCATTGAATAAAAACAGTGAAAATAAGGTAAATTTTATTGGTAATTTTGTTGAGTCTCTTAATAAAACCAGTTGTTTCCAAACTGTGATCTATTATTTATCAGTGGGCTGTGAAATCTATTTTGAGTCTTCTTTAGCATTTAAACATATTAAATAGAAGAAAACAGTGAATTGCAATAGTAATGATAAGTATCTTTTTGTGAAACTTATATGTCACACACACACACATACTCTAAAATATATTTCTTACTGTGAATCATGGTCCAAAAAAACTTAAAGGCTATATATTAAAGTGTAGCTGTCAGCATGGAGTCCTGGGATATCAGGTTGTGATGCCTAGCCCCTCTTGGATTCTTGGTGGGTGCTGAGGAAGCTGCCGGTAATGAAAGGAGAATGAGAGGAGGCTCTGTGATTCTGGAGGAGAAATGCTGACCAGCTGCTCTGGCTCTACCCTGATGCTGCTGCCTTGTACAGGCTGAGTACAGTACTCATCTTGCAGAGCTCTGCTTTGCTTAGAGTGTGCAGTTTGAGAGTGAAGCCTTAGTGTTTGGAGTGTAGTTCCATGGAACTTGCCTGGCATGGTCATGGGCTCAATAACCAGAGCCACAAAACAAAAACAATGAGTGAAGCCATTGCTGGTGATGTCGTTTCAAAGCTAACCATAGAAATAGGTTGTACTTTCTTGGCTGAGGAGGATTATAAGGAAACATATCTCTTGAGATTTCCTCTTTAACTCTTATCACACAATTTCATTTATATTTTGAGGCAATAGCACAATTTCTTTGGGATATAGATCAGAAGGGACCTTTTCCAGTTGGGATGTTGACTAGCACCTGAACCCCCTTCCTTTTTTGAGTTTCAGTTGAAGGAGCTGTGGATGTCTGACTAGGGAAGAACTGGGTTTGGCTTGTTGGATCCCTCCTTTCCAAGACTTTGAGTCTGGAGGGAATAGTGCACATTCATGGGAGAGACTTGAGATCATTCCTGGTAGCCATAGAATTAGGAGTCCAGTTGTGGTGAGAGTTGGTGACCAGTGGTGATGGTGCTAGCGGTGGTGTTCTCAGCAGGCCATTCTTGGGTCCTGTCTTTCTCTTATACTCACTTTTACCTCAAGGTAAGCAGAGTTAATTTCTGATTTTTTTCCGAGAACCTGAGTGATTTGAGTCACAGGAACCATGTTAGACGGATTTCTGCCTAAACAGAGATTCCTATGTAGCCTTAAGAGAGGGAATAGGTGAATATGTGTAGACACAAATAAATTAGCACAAGTTGCAAAAACTTGGGGGACACTGGATTTTTTCTTGAAATTATGGTTACCCCTACTGAAGACTGGAGTGCCCAGCCAGCCACTGAAGACTGGTCCTCAGCTCCCACTGCTCAGGCCACTGAGTGGGTAGGAACAACCACTGAGTGGTCTTGAGCTGTTCTGCAGACACTTATTAATAAGCAAGATGGAAATAAGGTTATGGAAAATAAACATCAATTTCTAAAAATAAATAATAAATAAATAAATAAATAAATAATGGTTACCTTCAAGCTTTGTCAGATGGTACTTTTGTAATAGATTTTATGTCTTTTCATCAAGACATTTTGGAAGTTCAAATTAATGAAAAATTATGTTAGAGTGCAGCATAATGTGGTTTCAAACATTTGTACGCTAGGGTTGATTTGTTTTCTTTCTTCTTCTTTTTTAATCTAAAGGGTTTTAAAAACCTTGAGTGTACTCACAGAAAACTGATCTAATGGACATATTTTAGTTTAAGAGTTTGGGGAAATCTTGAATCATCACAACAACCTATGAAATACATACTTTTACCATTTTACATTGGAAACAGAGTCTCAGGTGAAGAAACTTGCCTAATGTTGTCACACAGTAAGTGTTCCCCCAACCTTCACAGACAGGTTTCTTTAGGAAACTAGATACATATTCAAGGTAGGGGGTAATCTCAAGAGAGTCACCTTTAGGGTTAATCACAGAATATACATTCAAGGGAGAATGTGAGCCATCTCCAGAAGGAGAGACAGCACACACAGTGTTAGAGATCTGAACCCAGGTTAGGATGACTCCAGGCTTAGGCTTCTGTTTCTGGGCTGTAAGGAAACCCAGAGATCATCTAATACTTTTTTGTTAAGCAGTCTGAGCTCAAATCCTGCATAAGAAACTTGCTCTAGATTGGGCAAGTCTTGGCAGAGCTAAGATGGAACCTGGGCCTCTTTCTGATTGGCAGTTTATCTTACTGCCTACAGGAAGAAACTGGCATATAGACTGTCCTCATTTGCACCCTCCTTCACTTTGCATTCTTTCTGCTATTTTCCTACATGATCCCTCCTGGTCTGCATATTCTTTCCTGTACTTACGCCCTCTTGATCTCCCTTCCTTTTGGTCCTTTCCTTGAAGAGCTGCAACCTTCCTTTCTGTCTTTTGTATCTTCTCCATTTCTTCAAGCCAGGAGCAGGTTCACTCTCCCAGATAATGTCACAGACCAAACCATCACCCCCTTGCCTTCTTGACTCCCACAGTTTTTGCCATCTCTGTCCTGGAAATCCTTCCACATCCTCTGACTTGAGGTACCTGTGTATGTGTTAGCCTTGCCTGGTGTTAACACATATTTATGTTACATCTTTAGATTTCCTGAAGCCCTGAGCCTTGCCCAGGGCAATGTGGGAAATGGAAAGGGCAGCAAGCAAGTTCCAGACTTGGTCTTGCCACTTTCCCAGTTGACCATGGGAATCCAAGTCTTCTCAGCTGTGAAAGGGACTGTGAGACTTGAATGTGGTCTTGTGATTTCCCCAAACTCTTAAACTAAAATCAAAAGCTTATGTCCATTAGATCAGTTTTAACCTTTTCAACTCATAGAAGTGCTGTATAGGGGCTAGGGATATAGCTCAGTTGGCAGAGTGCTTGCCTTGCCTGCACAAGGCCCTGGGTTCGATCCCCAGCAACACACACACACACACACACACACCCCAAAAAATCAAGGTTTTATTGCAGTGGCCCAGGTGCTTCATATGTATTTTAGAAATGAGTGATTAAAAAGCATATACTGGGGGCTGGGGTTGTGGCTCAGTGGTAGAGTGCTTGCCTGGCATGTGTGAGGCACTGGGTTGGATCCTTAGCACTGCATATAAATAAATGAATGAATGAATGGATGGATGGATGAATGAATGAATGAATGTATTGTATTCATCTGCAACTAAAAAAAAATTTAAAAAAGCATATATTGTCAAGATAAGCCATTCTCTCCACTTCTCTTATTGAGTAGCCACTTCTGCCTCCATGTTTTTTACTTCTGGGAAGGACATGTGAATAGCTTCACTAAAACTTATATTCTATGCTCTTTAATAACATTTTAGATGTATTAGTAGTGATTAGTTTCAAAGAAGAAAAAAGAAAAAGAATACTCAGCAAAGTATCTTGATACAATGTAGCTTTTAGAGACACTTATTGACTTTAATTAAGCAAAGTACTATATTTACTTTGATCAGAAACCTCCTCTCAACTAAAGTGGGCTTGTTGGGAGCAGAACATAGAGCTCTGAACTATTGAGTTGGCATTGATTGTTTGATCGTCCCTAGAAGTTTATTGTAAATGAAGCAGCATTTACGATTCTGGGTATTCCTGGAATTGCTACTATAGTTTGAAGTGAGTTATTCTGTATGGCAGGAGTGGCATATAGAAAAGCCGTAATTCTGACTTGCTGACAGGAAAAACTAGGAGATTTTGTATTTATATTATGTCATCCTTTTGGCTGGAATCCATCAGCTTTACAGTATCTTGCAATGCTTTCATCAGAACCATTATCCAAGGTCTCAGCCAAGTAATGGGCATTTCAGGAGCAGTACATACAAGTCATTTCTCTGGCTCCAGGGGTGTGAAGCCACTGTGATTTGGCTGAAAGAGAAACAAAGACATTTTCCCTGGTATGGTGTGTGTGCTGGGCTATAAGAAGTTTCCATGCCCACACAGGGTGGGCCTGTGCTAGAAGTCACCAGAAGTTTCTCCCCATTGCTGCAGCAGTGGTGCATGGCAGTGCATTGGTTGTAAGCTGGAATGCAGACAAGTTTGGGGCACGTTAGTGACATTTTTAAGGATTTTTTTTTTTTAGTAGCTGGAGGGAAGGGTGTTTTGGACTGGCATTAGTTTTCTTTTCTTTTTTTTTTTTTTTAAAGAGAGAGTGAAAGAGGGAGAGAGAGAGACAGAGAATTTTAATATTTATTTTTTAGTTATTGGCGGACACAACATCTTTGTTTGTATGTGGTGCTGAGGATCGAACCCGGGCCGCACGCATGCCAGGCGACTGCGCTACCGCTTGAGCCACATCCCAGCCCCTAACATTAGTTTTCTAGATGGATGTTAGACTATGAAAAGTAGTAAAATGCCATAGAAAGTAGTATTGGAGATGGAGGCCATTTTAAAACAGTTTTCCCCCTTATGGAAAGAGCAAGTACTTAGGAATCGGTCACTTGTACACTTAAAGCCTCTCATGCTTTTTATGCTCTAAGCATAAGATGCTGAACGTGTTTGTACATATCAGGGTTCCCTTTCCTTGACTGGAACTGTATTCCATCAAGTTGTAATCAGTTTAATAGAAATTATGGTCAAAATATTTGTTTCCTGAATGCTACACTCTGTTGGGCACTTTATATGTGTTAACCATTTAACTCTTGACAGCCCTACGAGATAAATTCTATCTTTATCTCTCTGCTTACACTGAGAACATTGAGTTTGGGGATGGTAAGTAACTTGCCTTAAGATTATAACTAGCAGGAGCCAGAATTAAAACCCAGGTCAGTAGGATTCCAGCCCATGCTCCCAAACCACTCTATAGTGCCATCTGAAAATCAGGAAATGAGACTCTGATGTATGACCAGGCTTCTGCTGAGAATCCCTGTTTATTATCTTGCTCTTCCAAGCAGGTTACAGCCCACATTAGCACTCTGCCTTTCTGAGCACTTTTATATCCATAGCTTCTTCTGAAAAATGTTGCTTTTGAAAAGGTATTGTGATAAGTACTTAATGAAGACTTTTTTTTTTTTTTTTTGTTTCGGGGGTGGATACCAGGGATTGAGCCCAGGGCTCAATCACTGAGCTGCATCCCTAGCCCTTTTTATTTTTTATTTTAAGACAGGGTCTTGCTAATTTGCTTAGGGCCTTGCTAAGTTGGCTAGGGCCTTGCTAAGTTGGTTAGGGCCTTGCTAAGTTGCTGAGGCTGGCCTTGAACTTGAGATACTCTTGCCTTGGCCTCCCTAGTTTCTGGGATTACAGGCATGCACCACTGCGCCCACCTCTGATGAAGACTTTGAAAGATCTTTTTGATCCTTAGACCAACCCTTTGGCGGGATGTTTCCTCAGGTGAATGGGTGGGGAAACTGAGGCTCACCAACCTTAAGATTGTTGACTGCTTCTGAAAGCCTTCTAAAAATGTCTACAAGCTTAAAGCTTCTTAAGATACTTAAGCAGCCACTTTCAGGACATTTTCAAAATCACACATTTTCCTAAGTTTAGTTCATCAATATTTTATTTGTATTTTTATTTCAGAAGTCAAAGTCTTTGATTTCTTGAAGACTTACATAAAATAACTCATTATAGGTGAGATGGTATTTTTAGTGAAAATAATCAATTATCTATGATATATGTTTTTGATTCTTGTCATTGACTTAAACTGTCACCTAGTTGATTTTTACGTATAAATCTGATCATGGTTTTTGGCCAAAAGAGTCACATTCTGATGGTTCTATTTGTGAATATTAAAATGGTCTGTTTTTATTTCTCTCTCTTTAAACTATCCAATCAATTGCCCTTTGCTTGCACAGATATCAGTATTTCAAAAGATGTTCTTGAAAATTAAGAGTTTCAGTATTGTGTGACAGATTTCTGGAATTTGCATCTTAGAAAATATTTGTAATATCCCATTTATTGCAGCTAAGTTCTATTCCCACTCACAGAACTGTTTTGTTTCTTGTACTTTCCCTCATTCAGAAAATATTAGTTGCACTTGTCTCTTACATAAGAATATGATAAAGAAATTTGAGGAATGTGCAAAATTTCTCTTGATTTTGTTGCATATAAAGCAGCAGCTACAAATTAAAACACAAGGGTAATCCTCTATTACCAAAAGAAAAATACTTCCTTTCAAATCCATGAATTTTATAAGGTAAAGGATTCACTGCTTTCATAAAAAAGTTTTGATTGCTCCTCTTTATTCTTCCCATTTTCTAAGCTATGTTGTATTCATTTGAGTTGGAAATTGAACCCAATGAGTCATGTTCTTTCTTAAAAGGATATTTTGTGATTCCTGCTGATTTGTTTCTAGCATTAAAATTTTGTTTTTAGCTTATAATAAGAAGCTTAAATTGATTTCCTGGAATGATCTAAAAAGTGTTTATAAATTGATCTTGCTCCTTTTCTACTTGCTCTAAAAGTAATCAGCTAGATAGCATTGTATATTTTTAAAGAAATGCTACTTGGAAGAAGATATTACACAAATGTTATATCCCTAAAAAGCACTTGCCATCCTGATTGAGCACAGTGTTGTCATGTCTTATAAAGTGAATCAGTAGTTTGATGTTTAAAGTGCTTAGAGTAATGCCTAACATTTTAAGTGCTATGTGGGTGGTTTTTATTTATTTATTTTTATGAATAGTCTGTCAATTCACTTGAGAGCAGGGATTTTGTTATTATTAAAGCAGCATAAAAACAGTATAATGTATAAGAATTTCATTTTCTCAAAAGAGTTTAAGGCTAAGCACCACAAATTTAGGCCATTTTATTGTCCTGCCCAATAATATTAGAGGTTAGTTTGAAGATTAAGTACAATGTGATTTTAATATAGTGTTGTTTGTAATAGAGAAGGAATGATGGGAAAAACCAAAGTCTCTTTGATAGCAGGTTTTCATAGAATTTTAGTTCTAGAAGAATTTTCATGGTTTTAGTCTGACACTTGACTCTTATGTGAGGCCCAGAGAAACTTGTGGCTCCTAAAGTTAAGTAACATGTGGTCTGATGGTTAATCTTAAAAAGCTTTAAACATTCTGAAAAGGTTTATATGGTGGCCCTTCTGTGAGGAGCCCAGGTCTGGGATACTTGTCCAACCCTTCCTGCCCTAAGGGGCTCTGGGTCTTTGTCCCTTTCCTGGCTTGGGACAAATTACTTCATGGTGCAGGACAGTGAGTTCCCGGGTCCATTTTGTCCCTCTGTGGCTGTAGCAGAGGTGTGCTGTGGGGAATCTGGGGCAGAGAGGCCCTGGATACCCGCTGAGTGTGAGTGATGCCTGTGCCCAGGCATAGAGGGATTGTAGAAAGTTTCCCCAGTCATGCAGCCAGAGGGACTAGCTGCAGAGGGCTCTTTCCTTCTAGAGGGCCTTTGCACATGCTGATCCTTTCCAAAACCCAGACTGTTTTCTCCCCATTGACTTTGTTCCCCACTTCCCCAGACATCCACCATAGTTCAGCTCTGTATTACTGCCTTCTGAGCCCACCCTTGAGCATACCCCCCCCCCCATTGTATGCTCTCTGTTTTTCCTTCATAGCATTTTAGCTGTTTGAAATGACCTCTGTCGATGCTTCTCTGATTGCATTTTTCCTGTAGACTGTAAGCTCCTTGGGGGCAGGAATTATATTGTTCTTTTTCTTTGTTGTGGCCTTCTCTTCTAGACCAGTTTCTGACTTGCACAAAAATACTTGTTGAATGGAAGACTCTTCTAAATATGGCATTTGAAGCGCAGCTTCTGAGCTAAAGCAAAGCATTGGTATTCAGCTAATTTCTAATGCTGTTTTGATACAGGACAAGGTGTCTGTTTACATTAAAGCAATTAATTGTATTAACTTTCAAAAAGCTGGAGATGTAACGATTTGTTCTATGAACCTTGTTAAAATTGTTCATATCAAAATAACTAAATCAAAGTCATGACATCAAAACCCACATTTGAACCTACTGCCTGACCTGTTGTTATTACTTTTGCTAGAGTCTCACCCACTACAGCAAGCCTTGCCCAGCTAGCCCTGCCCAGCATTAGTTACCATTAGCAAGAGGCACAGGATGACATCCTGACTCACTGTTGAGTTGTGTTTGAGTTTTCATATGTGTTCTTCCTACCTCACCTGTAAGGCCCTGTGAGAGTTCTGCCCTCTCAACCTCAGGGACCTACCCCTCATCTCCCTTAACCTGCCATCTCTGCTGCCCTGTAATGCCTGGGATTGTGCTTTTCCTAATACTGGATTCTGATGTGTTAATTAAGACAGTAATCTGTATTAACTTAGAAATCAGTTTGGAATCTCTAAGACTTGTAGTTCCTTCTTTGTAAAAATAACTTGATTCTACTGTTAAATTTGTGAGAAGCAACAAGGAAAGCAGTTAAAACAATTCAGAAGTCTTGTGTTTATGTGATATGAGGTTGCAAGAGGAAATGAAAATGGGAAATAAAAGTGCACATCTTTGGGTGCCTTAAACTGTTATTTTATAGCGTCAGGAGATGGGTTGTTGATGGAAAAGTCATAGTCTTTACTCACTTTGGACAGGGCACTTCACCAGGAAGCAGAAGTCTCTGGCTTTCTTTATTGGAACAATGAAAATAATGCCTTTGTTGATGTTTTATGCTCTAAGATGTGTCTCTGTTCTCTTAATGTCCTCATCAACTTTTGTTTGTTTTCACTTCTGCCTCCCAAGTGCATTTTTCTGCCCCTTTAAGTTTGGGCTGTTTCTTGATGAACATGACCTCTTATTTTCAGGCCCAGTTACCTCTAAGCCTGTTTACTTACTTATTTATTTTATTTTATTTATTTGTGTCTTTAGCTCAATTCTGAATGGGCTTTGGAAAGTAGAGAAGAAAATCCAGTCTGCTTTTTGTGGGATATTGGACAGCCGAATAAATGCAGGTATGTCGAGAGAGAGAGAAATGTTTTATTTTAAGGAAAACATCTGACTTTTAAAAAGAATAATGAAACTGTGATCTTGAACCTGTAGGGCTAACTATACTGTTATGCATAATTTTTAAAAATCAACATTTTATTCATCCTCAATGGGAAGTATATGGATTTTTAAGAAATCTCAGGAGTATAAAAGTACAGGAAATACAGAGTAAAAGCTAAAGTTTCCTTATAATCTATCCTAGATACTCACTACCATTAAAAAATTATTATATGTTGTACCAGATTTTAATATGCATATGCATAACCCAAAGGGCCATAATGCACCTGTTATGCTTTTTTGACTTTGCAGAGTGCCGTGTACATCTTTCAATGTTGAGGCACGTAGCTTTACGTCATCCTTTTATTTTTGTTATCATTATTTTATTTTATTTTGTACTGGAGATTCAGTCCAGGGGTACTTAACCACTGAGCCACATCCCCAGCCTTTACTTAGAACAAAGTCTCAGCAAATTGCTTAGGACCTTGCTAAGGTCCTGATGCTTGCTTTGAACTTATGATCCTCCTACCTTAGCCTCCCAAGTCTCTGGGATTACAGGGTGTGCTACCGCACTTGGTATGTCATCCTTTTAAACAGCTCTTTTTTTTTTTTTAAATCATTCTTTTTTTTTTTTTTTAAAAGAGAGAGAGAGAGAGAATTTCAATATTTATTTTTCAGTTTTTGGCGGACACAACATCTTTGTTGGTATGTGGTGCTGAGGATCGAACCCGGGCCGCACGCATGCCAGGCGAGCGCGCTACCGCTTGAGCCACATCCCCAGCCCTAAACAGCTCTTGATAGACCTCTTCTTCTAATGAACATTGTCTGCTATATATATATTTTTTATGTTTCTAGCAGTGCTATATCTTGTGCACCTGTAATTATATATATTTGTCTGATTATTTATCTCCTTAGAGTTAGGGGTACAGTGTTCTCTTTGAATTCTGTCTCTGTCACGTCTACAAAGAATCTCCAGGACAGAGGTTTGCCTTACATTATGAAGCAGGCTTTTAACTATTATGCTTTCCATGTCAATTTTTCAATGTGGGTTAGAGTTAGGGCTTAACTGCTGGTTATACTTGTTGATCTGAACTTTGAGGTAAACTTGATTTCCGGAAGCTTCTGGTTTTCAGCTTTATTTTGGACATTAAGCAATTAAAATGGAAAGCCTCTTATTTTATAGCATCAAGGCCTACCTAGTTCCTGTCCTCCTGTAAGCATCTCACCTTTCATCTTGATTTATTAGGGCAGCTAATAGATCAAGCAAATTAATTTGTTAAAGAGGATTGTGACTGTTGTCTTCCCCATGTGACTTTTCCTGTTTGGGGAGCTTCCTTTTCCTTAGGTCAGTCCAAAAGCACCAATTACATGTAAGCATTTATGCTTCATAGAAGGGATACAAAGATAAATGGCAGGTAACTTACAGCATGTGTAAGTAAGGTACAGATGCATGAATAAGATGGTTCTATTTCATTGTGGTTAGAGAAATGTGATGAGTTTGGGAGCTCATGACAGAGGGTATATACCTTAAATATAGGACTGTAGTTCAGTGAAGGCTTCCTGAAGGAGATGGTATCTGGGCTAAGTCCTACAGAAGGTTGATGTTTGCCATGAAAGATGTAGGTGGGAAGGTATATCTGTACAGGAATCAGCATGAGTAAGGCAGGAGGGTGAGAAGCAGCACTGGTGAGGGAGGCACAAGAATGCTGGCAGCCTTGTGGGTTTTAAGCATGAAGTAAGAAGCTCGGAGTGACAAGAGATGAGGCCAATGAGGAGATGGAACCCCTCAGTTTCAGAGTTTGGAACTGGTCTGTAGATTAATGGGGAGAAAATGAGGGAGTCTGATAAGTGTTAAAGACATTTCTTTGGGGGTTTAGTGAGGCTGGCTTGGCAAGAAGAAAGAAAGCATTAGTATAGGGACAAGGAAATTAGTTTTTAGGCAATGATGATGGGGCAAGGAGAAGAAAATGTGTAGGCCTTTCCCTTACTCTTCCACTCCTTTGGCCTCACTCCAAGCAGAGTAGCTGAGGCTGGTTCTTTGGTCCTAGTTGCCTTCCCTTTTGAGGGGGCTCATAGGAGCCACTGACATGCAAGCTTATCACCAGTAGGTTCTAGTTTTTCCACAATAAAGCTTCCTGTTCTTGTCCCATTGCCATGAAGTGCTGCTTGACCTGCTTCCTATTCTGCTTGCCTGCCCATGGGTAAACTGTGGACCTGGCTCCATTCATTAACTTTCATCTCTTTTCATGTGACTTATGAATATGCAGTGGCGGTCATTTTGTGTGTACTATCACAAAGGGGCATGTGATATGCCCTCACCAAACTTGCTGATTAGTAAGAGATAGACATAAAATTAAGAGTATGATTCTTGCCATAGGTCTAATCAAAAGTTGTGATTCCAAAAGTAGCAATATTAACAGTTACTCATCATTCTTTTAACATTGTTGGTTCCAGAATAGGCCTAAAATTTTCAACTATGACTTATGTGCGAATAGACAAAGTAAATTAAAGTCAATATTATTCTGATTTTTGACAATACGGCCTGACTGTAGTTTATTACTACGCATAATTATTTCCATGGTTTCATCTCTTGTAAGCTCTGACCTGCCTGATTTTTAGGAAGGGAAGGAGGAAGAGGTTCTTATACAGTACTAAATATTACTGCTTGCATACCTTTACAACACTCTCTTTTGCCTTAGGGACTTGTAAAACATAGAATGACCACATCACCTTGTTCTCCTCCTTCTACAGTATCTAAATATAAAAGAAGACTGCAATGCCATGGCTTTCTGTGCTAAAATGAGGAGCTCCAAGAAGGCGGAGGTGAATCAGGTGGCCCCTGAGCCAGGGGTGGAAGTGACCTTCTATCTGCCAGACAGGGAGCCCCTCCGGCTGGGCAGTGGAGAGTACACAGCAGAAGAGCTGTGCATCAGGGCAGCGCAAGAATGCAGTGAGTACTGGCAGTTGCCTGGGGCTCTGGAGTCACAATAGCACACTCTCCCAGAAGCAGATCTAGGGTCTCTGCCCTTTATAGCTTTGCTGAGCAGAAGATGTGGTCTCTGGTAGTCAGGGGTCTGCCTTGCCTCTGCTTCTGCCACTTACTTACATGTGATCTTTGGCCAGTGATTTTAATCTAGGGAGTTTTACTTTTTACTGCAAGATGGCTCATTCCTCTTCTATCACTGATGAGCTGTAGAATACCAAGGAATGATGCTTAACTCAGTTCTCATTGCCCCCACATCACTGATCAAAATAGCATCAGCACCAGGTAAGGTGGTATGTAAAGCACATAGCCTCAAGTACAATCTCAAAAGTAGCATCTCTCAATATGTTAGAGATTTTTTGGAAGCATCTCTCAATATGTTAGAGATTTTTTGGAAACTCTTCCTTCAGAGATTGGCACCATGACCTGCCCTCCCCTGTGTGTTGTGTATATGAGGTGAGAAGCTGAGTGTTGCTTTGTGACTTGGTCACATTGCCAAGCTGTGAAAAGGACAGTGAGGCAGTTAACAGCACAGTCTGTTTTATTTTATTTTTATTTTTTTGGTGTGTGTGTTTAAAGTGAGGCTTGTCTTACTTAACCTATCACCCTTTGAAGGTGGGAAGCCAAAGTGACTGACAAAACTTTCATTACCCTTCCAATTTAGGTGGGGACATTGGCAGATTTTTATCTTCCCAATTTTAAATGAAAAGCAAAACGAAATCAGAAACTTAGAGATATAATCCACATAGATTATAGCAATGGTTGTACAACTTAGTAAACACACTAAAGTTCATTGAGTTATATACCTAAAACAGGTATACTTTATAGTATGTAAATTGTATATCAATAAAGCTGTTTATAGATGATCTAATTGACTTATATTATAATGATGAAGTAACTTTATGATCCCAGACAGTCTGATCCATGTTTTACTTATACCATCTTTAGTACTCAGAGCAACTTTGTGAGGATAGTGTAGTTATTTAAGAATTGCTTACCATGTTAGTCATATAGCTTGTTGAGAAACCCCATTTTCTTCCTGTTACATGCCTTTGTGCCTAAAGGGCTTTATATACCAGAGTGCCAGTAGAATGGAAGAGGTTTCTGTTATAGGAATGAATGTGGTAGACTCTCACTAACTAAACAGGGTGTGGGATGTTTAAGTTATTTTGATTGAGCAGCAATGTATACAAGTAAATAGCTTTGAACAGCAGCTCTAAGTGTATTTGTAGTTAGCAGAACTATTAGATGTGTGTCAGTGCTTCTAGAGCATTTCTAAAGGCTTTTGTCTGTTTCTCTTCCTTTCCCTAGAGGTTTGCTTATAGTGCCAATTCTTTAACCAAGCGCTTTATAATAATCATTCAGTATTAACCTCACTCAGTTTTTTTTTTTTTAAAGCAGGGATCACTTTTGCAGAATTATTGGATTGTAGTTAATCTATCAGTTCCTAAGTCTTGTCTGTAGAGAATGAGTGGTGTCTTTTCTGTAATTGGCTCAAAGGAATTTTGCCACAGTACATTAATTTTAAAAGTATGTAAATACTGAATATTACAGATTTTTGTAGCTCTCATTGTTATTACAGAAGTCATGTTTGGGAGCTATACTGTTTTCTTCCCTGTTTTGTACTCACCAATGGTAAAGTTTGGTTCTTTGAGCCTTTATTGCTTATCTCCTTGGTGGTTTCTGTCTTGGTTTTAATCTCAACTCTGCATGGTACTGAGTAACCTTGAATTACATTAAACCTTGGGAGACCACAGTTTCTTCAACTGTAAAATGGCAAAAAGAAAAAATGATTAACCTCATTAAGTATCAGGAGGAGCAAAAGATAATAAAAGTAGTGTTAACTCTATGCCTAACATGTAGCCCCAAGTAAATGTTAGTATTATTGTTTAGTACTTTTATATAACATGTTATCTCTGATCTTCCTGTTTATAAATAGTTATGGATAGGTAAGGTTTTTAGAATCAGACCTGTGGTAGGAAAATAGACATTTCCATGATTACATATAAATCATGCTTCAAGTGTGCATTCAAATAAACATATGTATAAAGAAAGGCTAATTTTTCAGGCCAGCCTGTAAGAACCAATTTATGTATGAAAACCTATAGCATACCTGAAACATAGTCCTATTAATACTGGATCCAAAAGCCATTGGCCTTTGTTCCCTAGGGGAAATGCTCTTTAAAGTTTAGCTCCATCTTTTCCCTTTGTTAGTAGAATTGTAGCTTGGGCAGGAATAACTTTCACCTTTCTTGAGACCCGAGTTGAGGTGTCAGGAGAAAGCTTTGAGATGCCAAGTCACCTGTGACTTCTTAAGCCAGTTTCTGCATTGGAGTGTCCCTACCAGGCTGGGCAGGGCCAGAGAGGGGCCCTGTCAAGGTCATTTTCACTTCAGGTTTCTGATTTAGAAAACAAGTGCCAATTACCTAATTTTTTTCCCCACATTTTTTGATCATTTAAGTTCACTATATCTTAGTTTGAGGCTTGATTGGACCTGAAAATATCAGTAATAATTGTTTATTGGCACTCACCTCCCACCACCCCAACATCTGTGTAGATTACTGGTCTGTAATTTAAATCATGGGCTAAGAAGTGAGTGACTTTATAATCTCCCTTACCTTTTTTAAATCATGCTTGTTATTAAGGAAGCAGTTGGTGAGGTAGGAAGGCAAAGCATTACTGGGCCAACTTTGTTAAGCATATATCTTCATCTTACTTGGATACTACTAAAAATATTTATGGTAACTGTACAGAGTACTTAATAATTATATTTATTATTAATGGTAATAAATTTTAATCACTGATGAAAACCACTTTGGTTATTATTTATTCTAATATGCATTTTGTGCACTACTGCCAGGAACAACTTTGCATGTTTAATGTATAACCACAGTGTGTTAGAATTGTTCAAACGTGTTTTGGAGGAAACAGATTGAGGATTTCCCAAACTCCAAGAGTGTTTCTGTCTGATTAGCAAGGTGCACATTGGGTGGGATCTGTGAGCCTCTTAGATGGCCTTTTTATCTTTTAAGCAGGATTTGGTAAGTCTCTGTCATAAACTACCTGTATTGAGAAACATCATCAATTTTTATTTTTAAATGACTTTAATTTGGCTTACCAGGAGCTACATGCCTATTCCTGGGGAGTCATGGTTCTTAATTATCATAATTCAAACTGCCTAACTGAACATGGTTGAAAATTGTTTTTGCCCTAAGAGGATATAAGTGACCCAGATTCTTTGTGATGAGAGACTCACTTATCATTATGTGTGTCATGCTTGAGAAACAGGTGGCCAAGTGCATCTCCCTGTAATCTTCTGATGTGTTCTTTCCCCAGGTATATCTCCTCTATGCCACAACCTCTTTGCCTTGTATGATGAGAACACCAAGCTCTGGTATCCTCCGAACCGCACCATCACCATTGATGACAAGATATCACTCCGACTGCACTACCGCATGAGGTATGTGAGAACTGAGCTGATGCCTGCCTGGTCTCCTCCTGCATCCAGAGATGACGGTTAACTTGGGCCCTGAGTCATTTACCAAGAAGTAACATAGTCATTTTTGTAGTTTGTAACTTTGGTGTTTGCTTGATATGAGAAAGGACTTCATCAATATTTGGAATACTATTCGAGATGAATTTGATCACTTTTCCTTTGCCACATTTTAGAAAATAAATGTTTATGAAATGTTAACTAGCATCTGTGTCCTTAGCAGTTTTTTTTCAGGTAGTGAATCTTGATTATGTTTTTAATGCAGAGGGCTGTGATCAGAACTTAAAAAAAGAAAGAAACAGGAGAGAATAGATAATATCCATATATATACATATCCTAAGAACATTTAAAAAAATCTGAGGTATATACTAGGTCATTATATAAAATATATTTCTTACTAAAAGTTACATCTATGAAGCACGAGATATATTGCCTGGAATGGGAACCTAGAAACTCTGGGCTGATCTTTCTTTCAGGTAATAGATGTTTTGATCAGGAAGCAGATGTTTGACTGTTGTTCTCTTCTGATGAGTACTTGCTTTTTCTCCCTTACCATAAACTTTGCGGTAGACTCTATAGTGTCTCCCAGGGTCACGTACACAGTTGGTAGTTCCAGGGCTGCAGTCTCTTGACTTTGTAAGCATATTTTTTCAGCAATGAGAATTAAAAGTATCTTAGTTGGATACTAGTTAAGCACAAATTAATGTGTGTTTAGCAGTGAATCCTTTTTGAAAAGGATCTTAATTTATTTAGTTATGGTTAAATCAGTAGACTAGCATAGAAGCTACTGGGATTCAGGAACATGTTAGAAAAACCATCCAGATCCTCAGAGCCTCTCCACAGTATCTTAGCTGTTAGTTTTTTCAGAAACTCGGTAGAGTTGGCACTGTTCCAGAAAGACAGGGGCATTTTTCTGGAAGCTGAAGCAGATCTAACTTTCATAATCATTCTTGGCCTGACTTTTTCTCCTCTTTCTCCTCTCCCTGTACTTCCCTAAAGCCTTACCTTGAGAGGAGAGGTGTGTGCCGTGTGAGACTTGTCCCAGATTTAGGGAAATGTTTACTGCTTCCAGCTGAACTTTCTGACTTATATTTGGATTTGTTTGGCAAAATGTAGTCTTTCTTTTCATGGCCTGGGATTGGCTGTGTGACCAATGTTGATATGGGTACTTACAGCTGGAAATCTCAGAAGTTCTACTCCTTTCCCTGTAGGTTTCTAAATTGAGCTTACAATCTAGCATGGCAGCATTTGCGACTTGGATGGAATGAGAGTTACTTAATTCACCCCTTCTACTTTTTTCTGATGTCAGAAAAGAAAAGGGAGTTATTCAGAGATATACATGTAGTGAATTGTCTTATATTATAAGTACATTTCACTTTGAGGCATTAGTCTTTGTTGTTCATACGGGTGTCTCGCTATTAAAACTTGTCTTTGCCCATTCCCCATTTCTTTTAGCTGCCAGGAAGTGCACGGATGCTTCATTTTTGTCACCTTGACTTTGTACCTGACATTGTGCTTCAACAGGATATTGCTTTGTTACCACAGACTCTTTGAACTTGGGGAAAAAAGATACCACCCTAAGCTAAAACATTTGCATTGCAACAAACTACAAAAATTTTGAAACCTCATAATCTCACCACTAAAGAAGGTGCAATATGAAAATAAATGTTGATGATTATTTCAGTGGAATCCCAGCTCTATTTTGGGAAATAGTCTTATACTTTAACTGTGGTTTTCTGTTTTTAGGTAATGATGTTGATAGTTACTGTTTTATAATATATGTTAATTCAAGGTAATCATTTTTATTCCTTTTTAAGAAAAAAATTCTTGCTTTTTCATCCAAGTGAATTTCACTGTTAATAAAATTCTATAGAAACTTAAAGAGAATTTATTGTGTACTATGTCTATATGTAAATTTAGAATCTGCAGTCATCTGTAATATAATTTCTCAAAAACTTGCAGGGTGTATCTGTGACTGACAGATCTATTTTTTTCTCCGGACTTACCCTTCCATGTTCTTTTGAAAAGGAATGTGGGTGGGTAGGGGTCACACTATATTTACTTGTTACTCAATTTTTTACATTGGCATTCATAATATCAGGAATTTGTACCAAGTTTGATGAACACCTTGGTAATTTATTTTTTATGTCATTGTAAATTGACAGTTTATAATTATGTATATTGGGGTACAAAACAATATTATAACTTATGAATATAATGTAAAGTAATTAAACCAAACTAATTAACATATTAATCACCTCAGGTAATTATTTTTGTGGTGGGAACATTTAAAATTTAATGTTAGCAATTTTGAGATATGCAATTAACTATAGTTACCACATTGTGCAGTAGATCTTTTAAGAAAAACACTCTTATTCCACCTAACTGGTGCTTTGAACTCTTGGTCATATCAATTATTAATTTTAAAAAGGAATGTAGAATTTTAAAAAGGAATGAAATTGAATTTTCTAGCAATTAGGAAGGTGTTGATATTTGTGGCCACCAATTTAAAGTTGTTATTATGTTGTTTGACATCTTATGAAATAGAATTTTGTCAACTTTTGAGTGTAGGCAGTTCATAGAGACTCAGCTTGTTTTAGACTTCCTGGGCTTGGTGTTTACCGTTAGTCTTTACTGTTGTGGAGAAGCTGCACATTGTTTGATCTCTCCAGCCTTATCTCATCTGAATATCTTACCAAAAGGCTGCCAAGCCAGACATGGTTCCACAGTCCCACAGGCCTCTCAGAAGCCTAGTAGAATGTGCTTGTGATGTCTTTGTCAATCTTCAGTGACCCTGTTGAGGATTGTGTTTAGTGTAGAGGGAGCATGTTGGGTCCTGGGCTCTACCACATCTGAAGATGCTGTCTTATGGAGACAGACAGGATGTAGAAGATGAGATCCATGCATTAGATTGGTTCAGGGAGCACCTGCCTTCAGTGCTTCTGTAACAATGTGTTCCACCTCTGAGGGCCTTTTCTTTCCCTACTGCAGGAAACCTTTGTGTTGTACATATCCTCATGCTCTGATCACTGCTTCCCTTATCCATGAACAGAATTTACCTGGTCTAATGCTATTCTCTTAGAGCCCTGCTTTGAACTTTGTAGCTGGCACAGGTCATTCTCTCCTTATTTTCTACTTGGGGGAGAGGAGCCAGCTGAGTACTCCATCCATGCTCTTTTCAACCCTTGATGATCAGTAAAAGACCTGGGGACAACATGAATGTCAGCCTCTGCATCACCTCGGGCTCCTGTTGTTACCAGAGTCTGATCCCCTTTAAGAGGACAGTACACCTGCTTCAGAGACCTGGTGCGGTTTATGCAGCATGTGGGCTCTTCAGTTATATTTCTCTTTTTCTCAGTCACATACACAGTTGGTATTTCCAGGGCTTCAGTCTCTTGACTTTGTAAGCATATTTTTTTTCAGCAATGAGAATTGAAAGTATCTTAGTTGGATACTAGTTAAGCACAAATTAATGTGTGTTTAGCAGTGAATCCTTTTTAAAAAGGATCTTAATTTATTTAGTTATGGTTAAATCAGTAGACTAGCATAGAAGCTACTGGGATTCAGGAACATGTTAGAAAAACTGTCTAGATCCTCAGAGCCTTTCCTCAGTATCTTAGCTGTTAGTTTTTTTCAGAAACTCGGTAGAGTTGGCACTATTCCAGAAAGACAGGGGCATTTTTCTGGAAGCTGAAGCAGATCTAACTTTCATAATCATTCTTGGCCTGACTTTTTCTCTCTTCCTCCTCTTCTGTACTTACCTTGAGGGGAGAAGTACAGAGACAGAGAAAGCTGAGAGAGGAGAGAGAGAGAGAGAGAGAGGGGAGAGAGAGAGAGAGAGAGAGAGAGAGAGAGAGAGAGAGAGAAACAAAGCCTACAAACTTATCACCCCTTTCATAAGTTACAGGGAGGATGGGCTGTATAGAACCATAGAAAGTTATAAAATATTGATTTTTTTTTACCTTTAATTTCTTCATCCTTTTCTCTCATTGTTGATTGCTACTCCTTGAGTTTGTTCTTTATTTGTTGTTTGTCTGTCAAGCATGTATTAAGCATGTGTTAGGTGCCAGGCACTGGGGATTTGGTGGTGAGTGAGACAACTGCAGCCTCTATTGCCTCAGAGCCCACTGCCTCACCCAGACTGTTGCCAGAGTCCTGCTGTCTCTTGGCCTCTTCCATCTCACTTCTTCTTCATGGGCTTCCTTCCAGAGGTATCCTGCCTTATGTCAGTTTGGCGGTCTTGTCTCCTTCTGTCTTTTGCATATGGTCTGGGTTCCATACCCTGCCATTTATTTATTCTGGTCCTAGGGACAAGTTATTCATTAAGTATAGTGCCAAGGACCCACAATATTATTAGAGGCCCATGAAATGTTTTAATTTTATTTAAAACCAGAAAAAAATGAATATAATCCAAGTTGAATCATATTCTTCTTGATGCTAGTACAGTGGTATAACTTTTTATTGTTTATTTTTTCTTTAGTGGAGGAAGGGGAAAGTATATGGGGTCCATGAACACTGCAGTGTAGTCCTTCTTATGACATGTGCTCCATTATATGTTGCATTATATTGTTTGTTGGTTGTTGAGCTCACAGAGGGCAGGGTCTGTGCCTAAGAACCCTCTGCATCCCTGGGCCTGGTGTGTCCTAGGTTCTACACACAGTTCAGTGACATGTATCTAAGTTTAACAGCATTCTTATTTTGTGTGTGGGAGAGCGGACTTTTATTCATTTCTTTTTGGTGACATGGTAGTTTTTCTCAGCACATGGGCATGTGAGGGGTGAGAGGCCCAGGCAGCAGCCGAGTCTACAGCCTGAAGACCTTGGGCCACTTGGCTTAGCTACCACCCCACATTATGGAACTCACTGTGTTTCCTATACAGATGGCAGAGAAAATCTGCTATCTTAAGAGATAGGCTTTTAGTCTTAGGTCACCAAGCCTCTTGGAATCTGTTTTCCTTATCTTTGAAGTGGAAACAAATCTACTTTGTGGAGTTGCTGTGAGGATCACAGCACACTGTCTATAAAGTGCTGTTACATTTCCTCATGACACCACAGTTGATTCTTATACTAGTATTCATGTAGTTCTCTTTTGAAATCATTCATCATTAGATGCACCATCAATTGAGTAATGGAAGCCAGGGAACTAGGAAACACTGCTGTGTTAACCGCACATCTTGACCATATGGTAAAACTAAGTTTCGGAAGTATTAGGATGTAAATGAAAATGCTGAGAGGCCAAGGCAGGTGGCCCAACCTTGATGCAAAGGTACAGGGGCTATTGGGTCAGCAGCTGTTTCTAGACAGCAAGGACTCTTTCCTGTCTAGGAAGACACAGTGGCTGTCAGAGGAGCCATCTCTGTGATCGTTGGGAAGTCACTTTACCCCTCTGCATCATTGAGGAGATGCTGACAGGACAGTCTTCACAGAGCACCTGCAAGAATAAAACTAGCCTAACAGATGAAGGGGTGCTGCAGGATGCGAGGCTGGCCTCTTTACTCACCTCTCAGGGCAGTTCACTTCCTGAGCTGTCCACTCTTGTGGGACCAGGATGCCTTTCCCAGCATTCCAGGATTCCCTTTGCCACAACTGACATTCATTCTACCACCTTTCAGGTTCTACTTCACAAACTGGCATGGAACCAATGACAATGAGCAGTCTGTATGGCGACATTCTCCAAAGAAGCAGAAAAATGGCTATGAGAAGAAAAAGGTTCCAGATGCAACCCCTCTCCTTGATGCCAGCTCGCTGGAGTACCTGTTTGCTCAGGTGAAAAGTTTGGACCTGAGGGAACCAGGAGTTTATAGGGAGGGTGAGATGTTATAGGGCTCAAATACCCTGTGCAGCTGAACTTAGTGGTGTTGGAATGCTTTATGGCCTGTTCTGCAGAAGTGCTGCTGCACCTAGACTTGCCCCAGGTGAGACGGGAAGGCTGTCCTACTTGTGGGTTTTCAGGCCTCACTTCTCTATTCCCTTTTTCTTCCCTCTCTTTTTCCTTGTCATCTGTAGCATCTTACATGCAAAAGTCACAGGGAGGTATAATTGAGGGAAGGTATAGTTCAGTCAAGCTAATAAGGTACTTTTCAGCAAGGAGATGTCTGGGAGGAAGGAGATGGCCACTTTGTCACAGTGGTAGGAGACTGGGAAGATTTGATACTAGGAAAAAGCCAAAGAGAAGTTAGAAACACCTGAAATTACATTACCCTGAGATTGTTAGCATTTTGGATCACATGTTTGCTGATTTTAACATGCAGATTTATATTATATACTATGTAGTTTTTGAATATATTTTATTTGTGTCACTCTATAGGCCCTTTATTCATCCTATCATTTGCCTTGCAAATGTCCATTAAAATATTGATCTTTGTTGTTTTAATGACTTCATAGTAATTCATTTATTCAACAGATATTTACTGAGTGTCTGGGTCCTGTTTGCCTCAGGTGCTTGTACTTGTTGAGGTACTGGAGTGAATGAAATAGACATGGTCTCTGCATGCATCAGTTATTATCCAAGTTAGATAATAGAAAACAACAAGCATACAAAATGATACATAAAGTGTAAGAAATTGTAGGAAATGCTATGAAGGGACATAAAGGCTCTTGTGATAGAGACATGGTGTGAGATTTAAATAGTGTGAACAGAGAAAGTCTCTTTAGGGAGATGACATTTATAATGAATCTTGAAGAATATAAAAGAGGCTGTAATCTGAGAGAGGAGTAGAGGAAGTATTTCTTTCCTGTGGAGTTTCTCAATAGTTTCTGTCAGTAGTCAGTTGTTTCACTGCTGACATTTTGAGCTAGGTAATTCTTTGTTGTGACGAACTTCCCTGCATTGTGGGGTATTCACCAGCACCCCTGGCCTGTACCCACTAGATGCCAGCAGAATATTTACCAGCACCTTACCCTCCTCACAGTTGTAACAACCCAAAATGTCCTCAGACATTACCCACTATTCCTTTCGCCCTGATTGAAAACATCTGAGGAGAGGAGCTCATGTTGGGAGGTCCTGAGGCAGGTGGGAGCTAAAAGGAGAGTCACTTGGGAGAACATGAGCAGGGTGTTAGGAGAGGGGATGGTGAGGCAAACAGCCAGGTCCTGCAGAGCCTTGCACAAATTGGTAAGGGGTCATGTTTTTACTCTGGGTGCCAGTTGGAGGGTTTGATCTTATTAATGTTGTAAGTCAATGATGGTTCTGTTATATGTGGAAAGTGGATGTGCTGGACCCAAGGGTGCATCTCTCACATAGTAGCTGAGAGTCTGTAATAGTGGTCTAAGCAAGAGAAAATGCTGGTTTGGCTTAATGTAATGGCATTGGGGTTGGGGCAAAATGAATAGATCTGCCATTAATTTTGGAGGTAGAATTAGGCTGATTTGCTGATGGATTAGGTTTGGAAGATGAGAGAATCTGAGGACTCGGAGATGATTTCTAGGTGTTGTTTTGGGCAATGTTGGATAGATGATGGAGTCATTCCCTACATATGGAAGACTGGGAGGAAGAGCCTGGGGAAGTGGTGGAAATGAGGGATTCTCTTTTGGAGAGGCTGATGAAAACTCAAGTGGAGATTTTAGGTAGAAAATTGAATAATGAGGAAAAGCCATCATTTATTTAAGTAATTAATTGTCTGTTTCTGGACATTTTTTAAAAAATATTTTTTAGTTGTAGATGGACACAATACCTTTATTTGTTTATTTAGTTTTTTTTTTAACTTTATTTTATTTGTTGTTATTTTTATGTGGTGTTGGGGATCCATCCCAGTGCCTTATGCATGCTAGGCAAGTGCTCTACCACAGAGCCACAACCCCACCTGACATTTTGAGTTTTTCCTCAAGTTTTTTAATGATGCTATCATTATGATAGGTTGTCATATATGAGTTTATATGAGTTGTCATATATGAGTTTATATGAGCCTTATATGAGTTTCTGTACATGCCTATTATTTTCTTAGGATATACTTTTACGTCAAGAGTTATATTCCATTTTATATCAAAAGTTATATCCCATTGTAGCTTTGGTTACTAATAGTACTTTATTCCATGTATACCTTAAAATTGACTTTAGAGACACCAGAAAAATGAGAAAATGCACAACCCTCAGGAAATAGTATTTGGGAAAAAAATCAGATCAGTCTTTTTGGATTCAGTTTCTCAGTTTTATGAACGCGTATCTGAGATTTACTTATCTTTCTTTAGAGCAGACATATAAAAGAGCATTGTATTGTATTTGAAGGATGAAATATTGCATTAGAATTTGACCTTTGGGAGGCTTTTAGACACAAGTTACTTGAGGTAGCTGCTGTATAACAAATATTCAAAGAAAATTGTAGCCAAAAACCAGTTTCAGATTTTGTTCTGTTCTTCTCACATTGTTGGCATAGATTATTGTTATTGGTTCTTAAAAGTGTGTAGAACAGGTCAGTGACCCTTCCTCACCCCATCCCCTATGATGCTTGGCACTTCCACTTGACTTTGCTTTTTGTAACTGTCTGATGTCAGATATTCCAGTTTTTTTCCCCCTTTCTCTAATGTAATCTCCATGAGGTCAGAAACATGGTTTAGTTTATTTCTACATCCCTTATGCCTAAAATAACATCTGGCCTATAATTGGTTCTCAGGAATTATCAAACTGAATGATAAGTGTGGGTAATGATGTTAATGCCATCTCAGAGGGCTGTTGTGAGGATCAAATGAAATAATAGGTGAAAGGAGCTAAGCACAGGATCTAGCAATGAGGTTAGGGGTTAATAAATACGAGCTGGTATTAGCATTGTCATCATTTCTGTGAAAGGCAGATGGCGGGCCCTTCTTTTTAGTCTTGATTTAGTTTTTGTTTTTAAAGCTCCCATTGGTTCTTGGAGTGGAATGCACCCCCATCAGTGAGGGAGTTACTCTGATGATACAGTTCACTACTGCATTACATGAACAGCAGATGTGGAACACACTTAGAAAAAGTTGAATGTGAATTCCTTCTTCTTTCATAAACCTGCATCAGACTGGGAGGTGCTACCCTTGCTGACTTTATACACACAGTTCCTAGACTTGCATGTTTGTGGAATTAATGAATGATCAAACCTCAGCCCAGTGTCACTTGCCTTGTTCTGGCACAGTTCATACCTAGCACACATTGCTTGTCTGCATTGTTTATATAAGCCTCATGAAGGAGCTTTGTGTTTGTATTCTTCACCAGTACCTAACATAGCGCTCAATAACTACTTGTTGAATTTGTTTTTACTCTTCACCAGTACCTAACATAGCACTCAATAACTACTTGTTGAATTTACCTAGGGAGAACATCTCCTGAGCCTTTTCATGCCTAGTTTTGTTGAAAAAGAAGTTCGATGCTGCAGAAGCTATAAATGTGATTGATCTCATTACTGAACTGCTTTTCTGGGTAGCACCTTCTCATATGGAGTCCTTCCTTTCAAAATCAAATACAGGAGTGGGCTCTTGAAATTTAAATGAGGGCTCATTTTCTTTTCTCATTTCTGCCCCCAAAGGGTCAGTATGATTTGGTCAAATGCCTGGCTCCCATTCGGGACCCCAAGACTGAGCAGGATGGGCATGATATTGAGAATGAGTGCCTGGGGATGGCTGTCCTGGCCATTTCGCACTATGCCATGATGAAGAAGGTGCAATTGCCAGAACTTCCCAAGGACATCAGGTAAACTTTCTGCTGGCTAAATAGTGGACTGTGGGGCTGGTGTTAATTATACATGCTCTCACACATATTGTTTAACTGCTACCCGTGTTTGCCTGACTCCTGCTCTCTGCAGATTTTACCTAGAATATTTGTAAAAGGTAACACACTTATAATTGTGTCTTGATTTTGAATGATGACTGATAATCTCAGAAATTTGTTCTAGGGTAAAATTTCTGGGCTGTAATACCAATCACATTAGTGACCTACCTTCCCTCCTTACCCTCAGACATTGCCATCTGTCACTGTAGTTTTTCCTTTGGTGCTGAACCCATTTTAAATACATCTCAGTATGGCTCTACAAGCAGCTGCTACTACTACCCCTGTCTGAGCTCCCAAGGAGTTCTAGTAATTCACTAGGAAGCTGTTAATTCTTATGTGAGGGACAGCCAAGCAGTATCTTAAGAAAATTATACTTACCTAAAGTAACATTTGAGATCAGTACTCAATCTGTATAATTTTCACCCATCTGTGAAATCTGTTTCTTTTTTTCACCTGGGCTATTATGATTGTCACAAATGAAGACAATCTCGTTTTTAGAGGAGAGGTGGCTGCATTATTGTTATGGGTTATAAGCACACATCTTGGGCTATTATGATTATCACAAATGAAGACAGTCTCATTTTTAGAGGAGAGTTAGCTGCATTATTGTGATGGGTCATAAGCATACATCTTGTCATAAGGTTACTTCTTGGTTCTCATTGCCCTTGACCAGAGTCCTAGTCGCTCCTCAGTGCAGGAACTAATGAGACACATGCTGAATTGTGTTTACTTTTTTATGTGACTTTCACTCTTTGTGCTTTCTCTTTATTTTTTTACAAGTCTGAAGTGAAAAATGATAGTTTTTCTTTAATTCTATTCTATTCTATTAATTTAAAAGAAAAATTAACCCTATTTGTTGAATATAAACCCCCCCACTTAATAAGATTCTTTGTTGTGAAATCATTTGGGCTGCAGGGATTACTCTGGGTCTGGTACTGTCTCAGACTTGGGGAAAACAAATGGATCATCTCCCCATTTGTTTGTCCCCCAGTGGACTTTCAGGGCATTCATGCTTTTCTTAAAACTGACTCCTGTTATTGCAGTATATTGGTTTGCCAAGACCCTGATATCATAGATCCTTTTCCATCAGTACCTGGATGGAAGAAATTAACATTTCAGCTTACTAGTTGATCTATTTAATAATATATTGTGGACTTATTCACATGGCAGACACTTTAAATCTTTGTATTTAATTAGGCTTTGTATATGTTTTAAAAAATTTTTTTCTGTGCTCTTTATAGAAAAATTATCAAACACACAAGCAAATAGCACATACCAAAGCATCTATAATATCACCTGGAGTTACTCCCTCTTGATGCCTTTCAGACTGTTTTCTAACTGATGCTCAGTCTTAGCAGTATACACTATATGTGAGTACTAATGTACACAAGAGCAGTGAAACAAAAATATAGATATGTCAATTTTGCTACCTGTGTTTGTGATCCAGAAAATTTGATAATACCTGTAAGGATTCCCATTTTTGTAAAGTTTTTGGAACATGTACCTTTCTGTTCTCTCTCAGTCTTTATTCAGCTCCATCTTCTTAGGATTATCATCCATCTAAGGTCTTCTGGGAGTAGATCTTCCTTTTTCCTATGGTAACACATGCAAGGAAGATTCATAGACTTAGGTTTGTTTCTATTTTTTGCTAATCTAAATATGAAAAAGAGTTCAATTTTCATACTTTCTTTTAGCTACAAGCGATATATTCCAGAAACATTGAATAAATCCATCAGACAGAGGAACCTTCTCACCAGGATGAGGATAAATAATGTTTTCAAGGATTTCCTAAAGGAATTTAATAACAAGACCATTTGTGACAGCAGTGTGTCCCCTCATGACCTGAAGGTGAAATACCTGGCTACCTTGGAAACTTTGACAAAACATTATGGGGCTGAAATATTTGAGACTTCTATGTTATTAATTTCATCAGAAAATGAAATGAATTGGCTTCATTCAAATGACAGTGGAAATGTTCTCTCTTATGAAGTGATGGTAACTGGAAATCTTGGAATCCAGTGGCGGCAGAAACCAAACGTAAGTGGCTGATTAAAGGGAACATAATGTGTGCTATTTAGCCTGCTGGAATTATCTGTTTATATGTCTGTTACTCTTCTAGACTGAGTTTATTTAAGTTATACACCATGTATTAGTCATCATCCTTGTAGCACAGATAATTATTTATTGAGTTTTGTAGGGAAATACAGATAATAACATATATAAAACACACTAATATAATAACAGTATACATTTGCTGAGTGCTTACCATGTGCAAGTACTTTTCTAAGCATTTAAAAAAAATTTTTTTTAGTTGTTGATAGACCTTTATTTATTTATATGTGGTGCAGAGAATCGAACCCAGTGCTTCACACATGCTAGGCAAGTGCGTTACTGCTGAGCCACAGCCACAGCCCTCTAAGCATTTTATATATATTAGCTCATTTACTTCTAAAATTAAAAAAAAATCTTCAAGGGGAGTACTGCCGTCATCCCCATTTACAGACGAACTCAAAGAGAAACAGAGAAGTTAAGGAATATGCCTAAGGTCATAACTAAAAAACAGTTGAGGTAAGAATTGAACTTAAGCCTCTGGCTTCAAATTATAGGATAATTGATTTTTGCATTATGATGCTGCTTTATTGAGGTAAAGATGGATGAGGCAATAGAACAGAGTGGTCTAAGAGCATGGGTTTTAAACCTCAGGTGACCTGGTTCAAATTCTAGCTCCATGACTTATGATGATATGGCCTTGGGAGGATTATTTCACTTACATCAGGAACATATAACATCTGTCAAATGGAGGTACAATTATCTTTTAGTATCCACTGAGGGATTGGTTGCAACATCCTCTGCAGATATCCAAATATGCTACAGTCTCTTATATAAACTGACATAGTATGTACATATAATGCTCACAATTCTTTTGTATACTTTAATTATCTCTAATTATTTATAATACTTAATATTATGTAAATGCTATGTAAATACTTGTTATGCTGTACTGCTTTGGGGGTTAATATAATTAAAAAAATTTTACGTTCAGCATGGACAGACACATTGCCTTACATTTTTGGTCTTTGGTTGGTTGAATTTGTGATACAGATTGCATAGTCATGGAACCCATGAATATGGAAGGCCAAGAATGCTTACTGTATCTAACTCATAGAGTTAGTAAGAACACTAAATGACATTTGGCATAGAACCTGGCATATAATAAATGTTGAATAAATTACTGTAGTGTTTTAGTCAGCTTTTTCGCTGCTGTGACTAAAGGACCCATCAGAACAATTGTAAAGGAGGAAAGGTTTATTTGAAGGCTCAGTTTCAGAGGTCTTAGTCCACAGAAGGCCAGCTGTATTCCTCATAGCTTGAGGTGAGGCAGAACATTATGGCGGGAGAGTATGGTGGAGGAAAACAGCTCACATGATGATTAGAAAGCAGAGAGAGAGGGGGGAGGGTCTCTACTTGCCAGATACAAATATATACCCCTAAGTCGTGCCTCCAATTCCCACCTTCTCCAGCCACACCCATCTACCCATTTAATCCCATCAGGGGGTCAATTCACTGATTAGATTAGGGCTTACCCAGTAATTTCTCCTCCAAACCTTCTTGCATTGTCTCATAGGTGAGCTTTTAGGGGAGACCTCACACAAAACCATAACATTCAGCTACTGTAAGTATTATTGTAAATAATAAGTTAAATGTGAGAATTTATTTTCTTATGTTTTATTCTAATGCTAAAATTACAATGCCTAATGTGTAACAAGGACTTTCTAGGTAGTAGGTACTTTGTTAATAAGCTGATTTGTTAATTACCTAGTCTTGAAGAAACTCTTGACAATGCAAACTCTCTCTTTTTTTATGATTGGGGAAATGGTGGCTTAAAGAGATGATCTAACTAGTTAAATAACTGGCAGGGATGGGAACTTAACTAGAACTATAGTCTCCAGAACCCATTCTACATAATATATTTAGACTTATGTAGATTATTCAGATCTTCTCTTGAAAACGTCCACTTCAGTACTGTTAACAGATCAGGACAATTGATAGTAGAAGGAGAAAGCTCTTGTTCTGTCCAGTCGTGTTTGGGAAGAATGTGCTCTTTTCTCATATTGAAGCACATGTCAGACTGAAAGTGAGGTGGCCTGATTGTAGATACATGCCCAGAGGCGGTTATGGCCCCTGCCAAGTTTACATTGCACATTGTATATATCACATGAAGAGTTTAGTCAGTGTGCTCAAGGAGATCTCTTCCAGGTTTGAAATTCCAAGATTCCTTGATGTGACTCAGTTCTCTGTTCCTAAGCCCATAGCTCCCCTAGTTGCTGTGTATATCCACACTTGCTAGCTTTCTCCTCCTTGGACCTAGTCCCTGCATAAGGTTGCCAGAAACAAAATGAGAAAGCCAACTTAACCCTGTCACTTTTATGTATCTTATCAGGTTGTTCCGGTTGAAAAGGAAAAAAATAAACTGAAGCGGAAAAAACTGGAAAATAAACACAAGAAGGATGAGGAGAAAAATAAAATCCAGGAAGAATGGAACAATTTTTCTTATTTCCCTGAAATCACTCACATTGTAATCAAGGAGTCTATGGTCAGCATTAATAAGCAGGACAACAAAAAAATGGTAAGTACTCCGGAAGCTTTTCAGTCTGCATCTGGTGATGAGAGGAACACATTGCTAAGGACAGTTGCGCGGCATATGATCTTCAGTTCCTGTCCCAAAGGGAAAATCTGATGATTATCTGATTTAAGCCAAAAAATCTACATTGTGAGACATATTCAGTACCAGTTTTTAAGTTACACTGGTGCATTCTAGTGCTATTCTTTGGTCTCGCAAATTGAATCTTCCTTAGGGTTTGTTGTTCACCCAAAGATTTTTCAGCATCGATATTTAATTTACAAATTTAGCAGATTTTAAGAAGATTAGTGAATAACAACATTTTCACCAATGGCACCTTGTGGCCTCCCTGCTGAGTTAGTGGGTCCTCTGGGATGAAATGGGTGGGAACACCCCTTGGCACCTCATCAGACCACGAGGCAAGTGGCAGACCACAGTGGCAGGGTGTCAGGCACACCCAGCCACTCTTGGATAGAAGAGGGGTGTTCAGCTGGGGTTGTGGCTCAATGATAGAACATTTGCTTGGCATCTGTGAGGCACTGGGTTTAATTCTCAGCCTCACATATAAATAAAATAAATAAAATGAGGTTCATTGACAACTAGAAAAAATATTAAAAAAAAAAAAAAAAAAGAAGAGGGGTGTTTAGTCTCACTTCCTCTTTTTTTGGTATCACTTGAGGACATAATCTAGACAAGCCGACCAGTTTGGCAGGGAAGTGGGAACTCTGCCAAAATAAACATGTTTTTATTGGGGGAAGTGACAGCTGACCACATGTGGAGAGGAAAGGCTGGTGAGACAGGGCATGCTCACAAAGCAAAGAGTCAGCACCAGGGGAATACCATGATTTGCCTGCAATTTGGTAAATACTGTGTAAAAAAGAAAACACCCAGTGCTAAGGAAGAGCCTGGTGATATGATTTAAGAAACAGAGTCACTCACATCCACAGACACTTGTCTTTTTGACATAACCTTTAGGAGAGCAGCTTGCCAATATGTGTTAAAACTTAGAAAATATTTATATATTCTTTCTTTGGAATCTAGGGAATCTCTCTTCCAGAAGCAATATGAGATACAGGCAGCAGTTTATGAATGAGAATGTTTTATTAAGAAACATAAAAGCAAAGAGAAGGGAGAAGTAGAAAAGGCCAGAGTAATGATGGTGGAAAGAAAGAGGGAGAGAGAGAAAATAATACTATAAATACTATTTATTGAGCATATTATAGATATCAGATTCTATTATATATTATACCTGTGTTATTAATCCTTACAATATTAAGGTCCTAAGCCTATGTTATTTAGTCCTTGAAAGAACCTTAGATGGAAGGATATTGGCTATATTTCAAATGGGGAACCCGAGACTGATTGAGAGGCATAGAAACTTGTAGTGTCACCCAGTGAGGAAACAGCAGGACTTGCCAGTACCGTCTGGCCACAAGCTATGATTTTTGCCTGTTTTTCTTTGATTTCTGAGGCATTATCATACCCCAGGGACTCTGAGGAAATAAGGGAGAAGTTGGCATCTCTTTAATTGCTAGAGATGATGAACATTTTTTCATATATTTGTTGATTGATTCTTATTCTTTGAAGTGTGTGTTCAGTTTCTTAGCCCATTTATTGATTAGGTTTTTTGTTTTTTTAAAAACAGTACATACTCTTAAACCTATAGCAGGTGGAGATGTGGATTTGACCCAGACAGTCTAGCTTCAGAGCCTGGGGATCAGCCACAACTCAATGCTCGCATTTGGATATCTCACTTCCCTGTCCCTTCCCAGCCCTTTGCTGGTGCTTTTTAAGGAAAGCATGATGCCAGCCTATTATTAAATCCTATCTTGATTTATTACTTTCTTCTGTATCTCTTTGACATCTTCCTTTTCTATTTATAACTCTGCTCTCAGGAAACTCTTGTGCTTATGTGGTCTTGATTATCATGTGGTGGGTGAGGACCCACCTCAGCCAGCCCTAGCACTCACTTTAGAGCATCTTAAATTTGATTTTCCAGGAATATTTGCAGTGGATGCCAGGTCACACCTGAGAGGAGGTCCCCTTCCTGAGGTGCTGTGGTCCTGCCCTCTTTTGGCCTCCTTGGCTCACAGCCCAGGGCACCCTTCCATTGGTATCACAGTGGTCACCAGCCCCCCTTTCACCTACCCACCTTTCTCCCCTCCACTGGTCTTATTTGTCTGTCACCAGCCATTCATTTCTTCAGTGCTGTGGGAAAAACTGTAGTCAAATGAGCCATTGTCTTCCCTGCCCCCAACCCTGCATTCACAGGCACAATGTCCCTTCATCTGATGGTACCCATTAAGATAATGGATGAGAAAGTGTGCTAACCATCAAGGCCTATGTAAGTACAAGGGAAACAGTACATATCAACAAAGAGTTTTCTTGAGGGGCCATACATTCTGTGTTGTTTAAACATCTTCTCACTGTGTACCCTGCCGTATAGTCAGCCACTTACTGACGATAGCTGCGTGATATAACTGGCGATGTCTTCTCTTTTACAGGAACTGAAGCTTTCTTCCCATGAGGAGGCCTTGTCCTTTGTGTCCCTGGTTGATGGCTACTTCCGGCTCACAGCAGATGCCCATCATTACCTCTGCACCGATGTAGCTCCCCCATTGATAGTCCACAACATACAGAATGGCTGCCATGGTCCAATCTGGTTGGTTCTGGAATACTTTCATTTGCCTTTGGTGTGAAGTGAAAAGAGAGCACATTTTAGTGGCAGGAAGTCTGGTCTCCTCAGTCCCAGGTGTTATCTGTTGTTTATGCTGGGGCACTCACTCCCTATTTTCCATCCCTGCTGAGCTTTGGCCAGTCCTTCCGTCATCTACCTTAATCCTTGCAGCAGTCCCTCAACTCCTCTCCTACTTTTTTTATCCTCAGTTCATCCCCATCACTTCTCTAGAGCTAACTGAGCAAAGCTTCCCCTTTTTAACAGCCCCTACCCCTTGTCAAACCCTGTGTGTGAGCCAAGAAAAATAGGATGCAGATCTGAGCATCAGACAGTATAGTAAACACAATGCTGAGTCTATTTGTCTTTAAGTGCCAGAGGAATGGCAGACAGCCTTAAGACCAGAGGGGCTTTGTGAAATGTCTTAGTCCACCTGCATCTCAGAATTGGTAACCTATACCCAGATAACTCTGATGATGGGGTACTGAGTACTGCACAGGCAGCCAGTAGATTGTCACTCTTACAGCGTCAGATGTGCATCCCTTTCTGAAAGGGAGTTGCACTTGCGCTCTCTTTAACTCCTCTTTTCTCTCTGTGCTCTGCCGAGGAGTCAACAGGGGTTCATTGTACTTCCTCTTACATGTGACTGTCCTTAGACAGAGGGACACAGTTGCCCTGTTTCTGTAAATTCAGGAAACTGTCTCTTCAGTTGTTTTCCATGTGATATGATTTCTACCTTCTTCCTACCCCAGTTACCTTGGGACGGGTAGTTTGGTGGCAGTGTGGTTCCTGGACTAGAGAGTTTTCTCATTGGAGAAGACAGACACAAAAAATTATGAAGCAAGGAACTGCATGCCACAAAAGTGTCTTCCTCCATTGTCCCACCCAGGGCCCTGGCATTTGCTTTTCTTTGCTGGGAGTGTTCTTCCTATAGGATCTACCTGCTTCCTTTAGGTGCCCCTCAGCACCTTATCCATGGTTTTCCAGGACCACTTTATTTAAAGTAACAAAACCTCTTCCTGCTCTCCATCGCACCCTCCCCAATAGCTTCATTCTGGTTTGTTTCTATCAGTGGCATTTGTGACCACGTGTCCTGTGCTTATTTACACGTCCATTGTGTCTGGTCTGACTACCCTTGCTTCCCAGCATCTGAGCTTCCTAAAGGTAGGGGTATTGTATGTATTGCTCCATGCTTTTCCAATAGCACAGCAGGCCTGCTCATCATAGGTATGCAGTGAGTACTTGTTATGTGGACGAATACTTACACTAACGAGCTTTCTCAGAGTAGGCAGCACTCAAATTGCATCAAACATCCAAGAATTAATGATGGTTTGCCAGGTCTTACAGAGGAGGTGGGGGTCTTGGAGGCATGATCAACAGGTGCAAAGGTGTATGAAAGGTGTCAAAGACAGTTGCAGAGTTCTTTCTGCCTTTCAAGCATGTTGACCACAACAGCCCTCTTTCACCAACACTTGGCGAGCAGCACTAACTAGGTATTAATAACCAACCTCTACGGGACTTATTTAGCCAGTATTCAGTCCCCTCTGTGTGCCAGGACTCGTTGGTCCTAGGGATGCAAAGGCCTGTAGGATAGGCATATTCCTTTCTAACATTGTGTTAAATCCTCATGGATTTATTCATTCAATGTGTTATTTATTGAGCATGTACAATGAGTAGGCCGCTTTAGTTACTGGGGATATAGCAATAAACAAAATAGCCCCAAATGCCCACTCCACAAGGCTCGTATTCCAGTTAGGCTGGGAAAGGAAGGCTGAGGATAGGATCCCTTTTCTCTATTATTGGCAGCTCTTTATCACAGCCTTAGGGGACACTCTTCTAGTGATAACCAGAGACATCATCTCTGGGGAACCTGGGGACAAGCAGGTCTCAGTGGCTTAGGAGACAGCAGGCTGAGTCCTCTTCTCAGTGCTATAGATTCCATCTGTCTCCTGGCTCCTCAGTATCTCCATGTGCATCATGTCAGAACCTTAGAACCCTGGGCAGCTCCTATAAGACTAGAGGCTCTGGGAAGTGGAGACCCTAGGGGTCTAAAGTGCTATGGTGTGAGCTCTCTCTCCCTTTGCCCACTTCCCTCTCCAGCACAGAATATGCCATCAATAAGCTGCGGCAAGAAGGGAACGAGGAGGGGATGTATGTGCTGAGGTGGAGCTGCACCGACTTTGACAACATCCTCATGACTGTCACCTGCTTTGAAAAGTCTGAGGTCAGTCTGAACACTGGCATGGGCCAAGTCATATGGTCACAGGGGATCCAGAGCAACCTGGTCCAGGATCTGTTGCAGACAGAACTACTCTTGGCCAGGTTGGGAAAGCCTGTGTCTCTAAGAAAATCCCTGGAGGGTCTTTCAGGGAGCACTCCATTTTCAGAAGGAGTTTGCTCCTGAGCACCAGATTCCATGTTCTTTGTTCTCCCCATCCTTCCTTCCTCCCATGGCAGGGGCACACTCTGGCTCTGGAAGGTAGAACATGACCATAAAACCAATTCACACCAGACACCTGTGATCTGTAGTATGGGATGACCTGGAGTGGTTTGTTTTAGGTTCAGTACCAGGATTATTACAGACCTGGAATTGTGTCTGTCTACAGCATTCTGTGACATGAACAAGTGCCCAAGCATGGCCTAACAATTTTCCCCAAATGATAGTTTCAGACATTGTAACAAAAAAGTTGGTGTCCCGTGTTTTGACAATGAGTAAGTGTCTATTAGACATTCAAATGTGGCTGGAATCTGAGAATGATATGAGAGGAATCCCAAATGCTAAGATTTTAGTCAAAATTAGTATTAAGTACTTTTGTTGTTCATCCATTTTTTTTTCCCAAATGCAAAGGGGAATATTTTAGAAAATAATGAGTTTTATAGAGTTTGACCACATATATTTACTAGTCCTGGCTGAGCTCAACTTGAACTGGGAGAACTGAGGAGAGAGAGGAGCTTTTGAGTTGTAAGTCAGCCATTATATACAGTAGACCTCAGACATGGGAAGGAAAAGCACAAGAGAACCCCTGGGAACTGGACTCTTGTCAAGAGTGGAAAAAGGAAATGGCAGAAGGAACCCAGTGCTACCAGGTGTCCTGGGCAAAGTCCCAGGGGCCATTGCCTGCCTAGGGGTGTTCCCATACAGCTGGGCCTCAGGGCTGATACCAGCTTTATGGTTCAGAACTTGTCAGTCTTGTTGCCTTCACAGGATGCCTATTCATCAGTTTTTGAAGGAAGTTTAATATTTATAAGATGAATGGGCACATGAGACAGCCCAACCTCCTTCTGAGAAAGAATCGACCTGTGCTGTACCAAGGAGATCAGTCAGTGATTGTATGACCTGCATTGGGAAAGGAGCACTCACAGATATGACTAATCTTTCTGCTTATCCTAGCTCACTAGGCACTGTGCTAAACATTTTACCTACATGTTCTTAGGTAAGATTTACAATGGCCTTTTGAGATAGGCAAGGTTATCCTATTATACAGATGAAGTAACTGAGGCATTAAGATTTTAAATAAATATCATGTCCTACTTTACACAATAAGTAGATCTTCCTGGCTCTCATTCTTAACCACTAAAATAGTTTTCTTTGTATAGAAAGAGTCCATGAAGGACAACTTCTGCTTATACTTCCCTTTCTGTGGTACCATAGAACCTTAAACCTGGATAGACAGACAGCCAAATACCAGCTCCCAGTATAGTTCTCAGGTACATTTATGGTGTGGAAGGGCTTAGTTTGTAGGAGTTCCTGGATGAATTTTTCTATTGTAATTCTTATTTCATGCATAGTATTTGCCATCCTTGATAAAGTGCATACTAAGTTTGAAAATGTACCATATCATTTAGCCATAGTACTATGAGGTTGGTGGTTTTTTTATTTTTTATTTTTTAGTTGTAGTTGGACACAATACCTTTATTTCACTTAGTTATTTTTATGTGGTGCTGAGGATCGAACTCAGGGTCTCTCCCGTGCGAGGTAAATGCTCTACTGCTGAGCCACAACCCCAGCCCCCAAGGTTGGTGTTTTCGTGAACTTACAGGTAGGTAAACAAAACAAAGCAAAACAAAACAAACAAACAAACAAAAAAAAAAAACAAGTGATGCTTCTGTAGAAATAATTGTTCTGTGTGCCATAGTGTAAACTCTCTTTTATTAGTGCTGCCTTCTAGATCCCAATTTTATTATTTACTTATTTGTTGGTTTATTAATTGTAAAATTTTATTTTCAAATAATTTTAGAAGTACATAAATGTTACAAAGATGGTTCAGAGTTTCTGTACTCTTCCTTAGTATCCCCTAATGTTAACATCTTACATTCCCGTGGTACATTTATCTGGGCGCCATTCTTAATAGTAATTTCTGGACATTTTTCTGAATAGCAGGTGCTGGGTACTCATAAGCAATTCAAGAATTTTCAGATCGAGGTACAGAAGGGCCGCTATAGCCTGCATGGCTCAGATCGCAACTTCCCCACCCTGGAAGGCCTCATGAGCCACCTCAAGAAGCAGATCCTGCGCACAGACAACATCAGCTTTGTGCTGAAGCGCTGCTGCCAGCCCAAGCCTCGAGGTTTGTCTTTCTGTGCATCCCCTCAGTGATGTCTTTTGCCCCTTGTTAATGCTTCAAGACTCAGATGGACCAAAAGATGTTGGCTGGGTTAAAGAGAATGGTCCTTTCCCATAGGTTCTAGGTGTTTTTCTTTGAGTTTTCTTACAAGTCTGCCCCCAACTCAAATCTTACCTCTTGAGTGTTATCATTTTCTTTAGAAAAGTTATATACTTTATTTTAGTCAGCTTTTTCACTGCTGTGATCAAAAGCCCTGTCAAGAACAATTTTAAAGGCAGAAAAGCTTATTTTGGGGCTCATGGTTTCAGAGATCTCAGTCCATAGATGGTGGACTTCATTCCTCAGGGCCCAAGGTAAGGCAGAACATTATGGCAGAAGTGTGTGGCAGAGGAAAGCAGCTGGTACCAGGAAACAGAGAGAGACTCCTCTCACCACAGACAAAGTATAAACCCCAAAGGCATACCCCTCATGACCTCCCTCCTCCAGCCACACCCTATCAGTGAATTAATATATTGGTTAAGACTCTTACAACCTAATCATTTCACCTCTTAACTTTCTTGCATTGTTTTACACATGAGCTTTTGGGGAACACCTAAATCTAACCATAACACATTTTTTTCTTAAGATCTTAGCTGGGCTGCACAAAGAAGCATATTCAGGATTAGTAAGCAGAAACTTATTTCTTTGCTTTCTAAAAAGATGAAGTGTCTTGAGAAATCCCTGTGTCATTGGTTTATTTATATGAGAAATATTCCTGGCACATTTTCTGTGGGCCAATAACTGTGATAATGTAAAAGAATCAGAAATACCTAAGACCCAACCCCTGCTCTTTTGAGGATTTCCAGGCCAATGCAGAAAATGTTACAGGTAAGTGATGCCATTGTCTTATGTGATGGGCATTTAAATTAGCCCACATATATGGTACCTTTGGAGGCAGAAAGAGATGTACAACATCCCTGAGTTGTAGCACGTCAGACTGTGTGGAGGAGACATACCTTGAACTGTGTGTTAGATGATAAGCTGGAGGTGCCAGACAGGTGAGGGTACATCCCTCCCTAACAGAACCAGGAGCATGTTCAGGGTACAGTGAAGGTCAATGTGGGGGCTATAGGAAGACTCTGGGAAGGGGGATGCTGATGTGAAGGTGGAGACATAAAGAACGGTGGTTAGATATTAGATCATAAGAGGCCTTGGTTGCTTACCAAGAGCTGGGACTTTATTCAGTAGGCAGCAATAGGGGGCCATAGAAGGATCAAGGGGTAAAATCAGTGTACAGGGTGAAGGAACCAGCTGTTCCTTTTAAAGCCACATGAACAGTGATGTTCCAAAGAATTCATTGTCTTTCAGAGTGTGAGAATGGGAAGGACACTTTAGGGGTCAAGAGCCTCATTTTGTGGTGGCGGGTATTAGGGATTGAATTCAGGGGCACTTGACCACTGAGCCACATCCCAGCCCTATTTTGTATTTTATTTAGAGGCAGGGTTTCTCATTGAGTTGCATAGTACCTTGTGTTTTTCTGAGTATGGCTTTGAACTCGTGACCCTCCTGTATCAGCCTCCTGAGCTGCTGGGATTAGGGGCATGTGCCACCATGCCTGGCAAGAACCTCATTTTATAGATAAGAAAACCAAGAAGTGAAGTGGATCTCTTTGAAGGTTAAGGTCAGAGAAGGGTTTGAGTGCCAGGTTTAACCTGAATGCCAGATTCCACAAGTGTTGGGTTTTGGTTGTTCCCCACCCTAAGATACTTCCTTGCATGGGTTAGATATCCTTCTCTCAGAAGAGTTAGGCCTCAAAGTAGGGGCTACATCATGTTCCCAAGTAAGCATCAACAGAAGATCCTTGGAGGAACCCTGTTGTTCGAGATCATCTTGTTTTTTTAAGGGAATTATCTATGAGCCTTCATGACATGGGTAGGCAGAACAAACAGCGTCAGAACACAAAAGGGGCCTGGTTCTTGATGTTTGAATCATGTTTTGGTCTCAGCCAGGGGCTTGGTGAAAGAGGAAGGACTTGCGTTTTTGTTGATCAGATAGGGTTTCCTGCCAGCCTTGGGGATAATTGAAGCCTTTATTTTTATGCTTGAAGATGTTCTGCAGGGGCAAAACGTATCTGCCAGTTGGCTGTGAGACCTCAAAACATGTTGAAACCTTAAAATACAATGACTCTTTTACTCATATAATCTGTTCTTACAGATAGTAAAAGGGGGTTTGACTTTTCTAGTGCTTTAGAGTCTCTAGGTGAGGATGAGGAAGTGGAGAACAGCATCCACAGGAGTGGAGAAGGCTGGAGTCTAGGATGTGATTTCTTTTTTTTCTTTTTAAAAATTTGTTCTTTTTAGATGTATGTGACAGTACATTCTATTTTGTCACATTAAACATACACGGAGTATAACTTCTTCTAATTAGGATTCTATTCTGTGGTTGTACGTGATGTGGGGTTAAACTGATCTTGTATTCATATACAAAGTAGGAAAGTTAGATTAATTCTACTGTCTTATTCCCCTCCTCTCTCCCTTCTCTTTATTCCCCTTTGTCTAATCCAATGGACTTATATTCTCCCCACCCTCCCTTGTTGTCATGGATTAGCATCCACATATTAGAACATTTGGACTTTAGTTTTTTGGAACTGGCTTATTTCACTTAGCATGATAGTCTCCAGTTCCATCCATTTACTGGCAAATGCCATAATTTCATTCTTTATGGCTGAGTAATATTCCATTGTGTATATATACCACATTCTCTTTATCCATTCATCCATTGAAGGACACCTAGGTTGGTTCCATAGCTTGGCTATTGTGAATTGAGCTGCCATAAACATCAATGTGTCTGCATCACTGTAATATGCTGATTTGAGTCCTTTAGATATAAACCAAGGAGTGGGATAACTGGGTCAAATGGTGGTTCCATTCCAAGTTTTCTAAAGAATCTCCATACTGCTTGCCTTAGTGTTTGCACTAATTTGCAATCTCATAAGCAATGTATGAGTACCTTTTTCCTCCATCCTCACCAGTATTTATTGTTACTCGTAGTCTTGACAATTGCCATTCTTACTGGAATAAGATAGAATCTCAGGAAAGTTTTAATTTATACGTCTCTAATTGCTAGAGATGTTGAATGTGTTTTCATATATTTTTTTGACCATTCATATTTCTTCTTTTGTGATATGCTTGTTCAGTTCCATAGCCCATTTATTGATTGGGTTGTTATTTGGTGTTAAGTTTTTTGAGTTCTTCATATATCCTGGAGATTAATGATCTATCTGAGGTGCAGGTGGCAAAGATTTTCTCCCATTCTGGAAGCTCTGTGTTCACATTCTTGATTGTTTCCTTTGCTGTGAAGAAGCTTTTTAGTTTGATGTCATCCCCTTTATTGATTCTCGATTTTCCTTCTTGTGCTTTAGGAGTCTTATGAGGAAGTCAGTTCCTAAGCCAATATGATGGAGAGTTGGGCCTACTTTTTCTTCTAACAAGCATAGGGTCTGTGGTCTAATGCCTAGGTCCTTGATCCACTTTGAGTTTTGTGCAGGGTGAGAGAGAGGAGTCTCATTTCATTTCGTTACATGTGGATTTCCAGTTTTCCCCAGCACCATTTGTTGAAGAGGCTATCTTTTCTCCAATGTATGTTTATGGTGCCTTCATTTAGTATGCGATAACCATATTTATGTGGGTATGTCTCTGTGTCTTCTGTTCCATTGGTCTTTGTGTCTGTTTTTTTGCCAATACCATGCTGTTTTTGTTACTATAGCTCTGTAGTATAATTTAAAGTCTTGTATTGTGATGCCTCCTGCATCACTTTTCTCACTAAGGATTGTTTTGGCTATTCCTGGCCTCTTATTTTTCCAAGTGAACTTCATGGCTGTTTTTTCTATTTCTATGAAGAACATCATTGGAATTTTAATAGGCATTGCATTAAATCTGTATAACACTTTTGGTAATATGGCCATTTTGATAATATTAATTCTGCCTATCCAAGAATGTGGGGAAATCTTTCTGTTTTCTGAGAGCTTCTTGAATTTCTTTGTTTAGTGTTCTGTAGTTTTTAATTGTGGAGATTTTTTACCTCTTTTGTTAGATTGATTCCCAAGTATTTTATTTATTTTATTTTTTTTTAAGGCTGTTTTGAATGGGATAGTTTTCCTGATTTTTCTTTCAGTTAATTCGTCATTGGTGTATGGGAACACAATTGATTTATGTGTGTTGATTTTATACCCTGCTAACTTGCTGAATTTGTTTATGAGTTCTAGAAGCTTCTGGTGGAGTTTTTTGGGTCTTCTAAATATAGAATCATTTCATAGGCAAATAGGGATAGTTTGAGCTCTTCTTTTCCTATTCATATCTCTTTATTTTCTTTCTTTTGTCCAATTGCTCTAGCTAGTGGTTTGAGAACTTTGTTGAATAGGACTGGTGCAAGAGAGCATAGTATGTGATTTCTTTACACAGTTCTAGTGAGGAGGCCTCTGATGTAGCTGCCTTCTCTGTAGCCCAGATCTGGGAGCCAGTAGATGTGGAGGGAGAAGCACAGAAACAGAATTGCATCTCTCTCACATGGCCTCTGTTGGGGCTCCTGAAACTCAGCTCAAGGGTTTTTAGTGTCTGCCTTTACATTTGCTTATGAACTCTCAAGATAGGATCTGGGTCGCACTCATCACTCTGTAACTCATGAGAAGCACAGGGCCCAGCAAAGAGTCAGTGACCTAAATATGCATCAAGTGATAATTGTGGCAGTATCTATCATGTAATGTTGATATGATAGATATGATATGATAGTAGGTGGGCACCTATCTACTTTGTCCCAGGCAATTATCATGCATATTTCATTTCTTTCATCATCATACTAGTTCTTTATAGCTATTGTAAAGGTGAGGAAATTGAGTCTCAGGCATGTTCAGTTTCTTGCTCAAGGTTTCATAGCTAACAATATCAGAAGTAGTTATAATAGTGGCCATAAATCATAATATTAATGGTTACCTTGTTAATAAAGTTTACCAGATGCTGTGTGACAGGCTTTCATATTTTAAGTCTTTTAATCCTCAAAACAACCCAGTTGTACGTTGTTATCCCTATTATACTTGGCCAGGGTCCACTTAGGTAAGAGGGCGAGTGGGGATTTTAACTCACCTTGTGTGACTCTAGGTCAATTAATTCCAACCTCTGATTCCTGCCCACCACGTCATTTTGTCTTTGCAGAGATGCAGGTTCAGTCAGCCTGACTCCTGGGCAGAGGCCAGTTCTTCTGATATTGAAGGCAAGGACAGAGGTGTGCCTGGTGGTGGGGAGAAGAAGGAGGAGGCCGCTACATGAGGCTTAGACTCCTTTTTCTTCCATCTCCCACCTGCAAATTAGAGAAGTGGTAAAATCTTGAAAATGTGACAGGAGAGTGTCATTTTGGGTTGTTTATCTCCTTTGCTATCCTAACCACAGACTGCCAACAGCCACACACCCTGATCTGAATTTCTTACTTGAAAATGCAACCAAGAAATTCATCATGAGATAAATAAAGGCAAAGTGAAAAAACAGGATGCTACTCAGAATTGGTACGATGGCTAAGCAAAGCCACCATCTCTGTCCTTTGTCCAGCCCAATGCCCATATCCACATGTGAGGGTGACTGTGGTAAAAGTATGTAAAGATCTACCACCATCCTCACATACCCTCATCTGCGCAGGCAGGTGTGGTGCTTGACTTCTCTTCCCTTCAGCTCTGATGGAAAGGACTTCACAGTCTGTTTTAGGCAGCGTTTTCACTGCTGTGACTAAAAGACCCAAGCAGAACAAATATAGAGGAGGAAAAGTTTATTTGGGGGGGGGGGTCATGGTTTCAAATGTCCCAGTCCATAGAAGTCCAGTTCCATTCCTCAGGTCTCGAGGTGAGGCTGAACATCATGGTGGAAGAATGTGGCAGAGGGAAGCAGCTCACATGATGATCAGAAAGCAGAGAGAGAGAGGTCTCCACTTGCCAGATATAAATATGTACCCCAAAGCCACGCCCCCAATGCCCACCTCTTCCAGCCACACCCTACCCACCTTTAGTTACTCAGTTAATCCCTATCAGGGGATTAATTCACTGATTGGGTTAAGACTGTCACAGCCCAATCATTTCTTCTCTGAACCTTCTTGCACTGTTTCACATGTGAGCTTTTGGGGAACACCTCACACTTAAACCTTAACATCATCTGCTACACAAGGCCGGACCACTCTGATGGTGACTGGTCATAATGACAGTGGCTAGTAGTGATGAAATTTTTGCTGCACATAGGTACTAGAGAAAGCCCTTGTTGTGTATTATCTCATCTGTCCCCTATAATGACCCAATGAGGGCTCAACTGGTACCTTCATTTTCTAGTGAGAAAACAGGTTCATGGAGGTAAAATGGCTTCCCTGCAACACCCATACCAATAACCAGCCCACGAACAGCCCCTTTTCTACCTTCCTAACTTCCCATGTGGCTCTGCTGCCTAGCCTCTGCCTTGTGGACACCATTCTGGTGGCCGTATTTTGCTGCCTTCCCTCCCTTAGGGCAGCCCTGTGATACATGTTTAAATGGGATTTTGCCCAGGGAACAGGGTGGAGTCAGGAAAATAGTATGGAAGGAGTAGCCTCTGAAAAACATAGTAGCCAAGATGTGGTGACAAGGGGAGCCTTTGCCTGCAGCCAGTTTCTGTAACTCATATTTGTTCCCCCACTGTGGCAAGCCATGTTTTGGGAAGATAAAAGACTAGAGAGGTCTCTAACTTCTGTGTGACTCTTGTGTCTGAGATTTGTGAGCTACATCATTGTGATGGGTCATTTGATCTCTTTGAGTCTCCTTTTCTTGATTTGTAAGAGGTAACAGGAGTTGAACTTCTCAGGATTGTCAAGAGAACAGAGGAGTTAGTGTGAGCAGTGCTCTAAGAGCAGTGATCAGCACAGAGAAACCAGTCAGAAAATGTGAGCTTAAAATAGAAAAGTTGGGGGAACGCTACTCTGCAGGGAGTGAGGATTTGAGGGACTGCATTGGAGTCCTAGGGCCTACATGGGGACCAGGCGCTCATTAGCTATTGCTTGCCAGTTTATCTGTGCAACCTCTGTGGACCTGCCTCATAATTCCTACAGATGTTTTGATTGAGAATCTCCTTTATCAGAATCCAAGAATCTAGACTCAAATGGCTGTGTTTTCTCCCCAAACTCTTTCCTGTCTTCTGAAGAAAAGCAGAAGGGGGAAAAGCATTTGAGTCATCACTTCCCTAATGGCTGTGCTTTAGCTAAAATAAACACATACATTCAGTGACCATGTCTGTGTCGCAGGGGTTCCCCTGGGGGACAGTACTGTGTCTGCAAGGTCTTCACTTCTCCCAAAGCTACTTCATGGCTTCAAATTGTGGACTATAAACTCCCAGTCAGCCACTAGTTCCCTGGCTTGGTGCACTATCATGTCAAGTTGCTATTTGAATCAGTAGGATTTGGGGAATGGTTCACCGCTAACCTGCATATTCAGGGAGCGTTGGGAGGTACCTCCTTGGTGCTAGCACTGCTGAACCCAGAGAGGCTTAGACAGGACTTTCTTCTAGGTCACCTTTCCTTTCCTTACATAAAACCCCCTTAAAAACCTTACATAAAAACCCCTTTCGAGGATTCCAGCACTCCTTAGGCCCAAAACTTCTGTCTCTCTCCTCAGCTCTTTTCCATCAAGTAGCCCCCAGTTGTTCATTCATACATTGGACAAATATTTGCTGAGGACTTGGGGTATAGCTCAGTTCTTGCCTAGCATACACCAGGCCCTGGGTTCAATCACCAGCACCATGAATACAAACAAAAACCAAATACTCGTTGAGCATCCATCATGTATCAGGCTGTGGAAGTAGAGCAGAAAATAAAATAGACACATGCCCTGACTACTTGAAGTTTCCATTCTTACATTTAAATTTTAATTTCCTTAGGGAAACCCTCCCTGATCTTAGGGACAGTCCTGCTGTATGGACTTTGAAGCATGTTGGGTCTGTCCTGTAGATTAGCTGGACAAATTGTAGCCTTCCATATGATTGGCTGATTATTTGGTTAGTTTTGACTCTATTATTAGTCTCTGAGTTTCTTGAGAGCATGAATTAAGTACTTACCCATAAATTATTTGTTAAGTGAATTAATAAAGGCACACAACTCTGTTCAGCAAGCCCCAGAGCTTAGCACACATTGGCTGGCTGGGTCTATGCTTAGACTTCTCCAATCTCTTCCACAGAAATCTCCAATCTGTTGGTGGCCACCAAGAAGGCCCAGGAGTGGCAGCCTGTCTACCCCATGAGCCAGCTGAGCTTTGACCGGATCCTCAAGAAAGATATTGTTCAAGTGAGTCGTTGCCACAGGGGTGCAGCTTTGGTTCTGGCTTCCCACAGGAAAGCAGGCTGGATATTTGCTGGGGGGTGGGATGACAGATTTAGTCTGGGTTTGGGGAAATTATAGTAGAAAAAGAAAAAGGGTCTTTCCTTCACAGTTAAAGGAATTCACCTAGCATTATCCCTCCTACCTGCCTTGCTGATACTTCTCATAAACACTTGGCCTTGAAGAAAGATTGGTCAAGGTTCATGGGGTCACCTGGAGTAGAAGGACTTTTGGTTGTGAGGGAGCATTAATGGGCATCAGGAGCTGGTCTCCACAGGGGAGCCTGGACTGAAGTCCCTTGCTACCCCATAATGTGCTATGTGAAAGCGTTTCTAGATTTTATTCCTGTTCTTTCTGCTGGTGCTTCCAGAAGGAGCAGAGCTGTGAGAACAAAGAACACAAAGAGGTGACAGGGTAAAAACTAGCTTGAGAAATGGACCCAGCATGGGGACTCAGATCAGTGTCCCAGTCTTTGGAGGCCTTTTCCCCAGAATCTACTGCCTTAGGCAGGCCCAGAGCACCCGAGGTTTTGGCTGGGGATGTGAAGCCCAGAACAAATCCTGCTTTCTGTTAGCTACCCTTTTCCCCAGCCCTGTTAGATAGAGCCAGGGGATGGGGTGTCAAAGAAGAGCACATGCCAGCAGCCTTAGAGAGAAGGAATTAGTAACACTGTTAGTTAGTTTCTGGAAGAGACTAACACCTTGGCGGGCAGGAGGACAAGTCATGGGCTCACTGCTGTGAAGGAACCTGGGGGAGGGTGGCAGACCTAGATCCATTTGTTAGTGAACCTTTTTAAGTGAATCCAGATTTCTTCACTGAAGGTCCACCAGTGTTGTTCTCTGTTTCTCTGGTGACGGTGAGAGCTGTGTCCTAAGATTAAAATCACCAGAGCTTTAGTTCTGTAGCCTATTTTCAGTCTAGAACTTGACACAGTACTTGGGGCCTGCCTTCTTTCACTGCCTTTGAGTCTCTGAGATGATAACTGTCATATTCCATGCCTTCTACATCCATTTAGCCAATAGTGACAAAGCATTTACACATGCCAGTCACTACCCTCAATAGACTTGCAGTCCAGCAAGAGGAGATGGACTTTTGTCTGCCTTAAGTGGGTAATTATGAAGAGACAAATCTTAATGTAGTCAAGTACAGCAAAATATGGGAACATCACCTAGTACTGGGAGGATAACATGTCCTCCTGGGGGAAGGAGCAGCAAAGAAGAGTCCTAGGGGATGAGCAGCAAGTAACTGTGCAGGGTAGAAGGAACAGTGGAGACGGATGCTGGAGTGGACATGCAGGGGCCTTTGTGGGTTGCTGAGGGATCCTGACAGTATGGTGCCAAGACCTGGCCACTGAAATAAGTAACCCTTCTGAGTAAGAGTAATTATTCTAAAAGCATACGGCTTTTACGGGATGTTCTGGGAATACAGCTTTCTATAACCTTGATGGATCACTTCATGACAGATGCAGCTTTAATGAATAGTCATAGGACCTTGCCAGATATAGCAGATAGTGTAGATATATGGCCATTCTGCTGTAACAGATGACAAATGGTAGTGTTTGTGATAATTACTATACATGGTCAACAATTTGTTTCTTGGGGGATAATTCCTTAGATATCTGCAACAATCCATTTTCTGCATTTTTAAGTAGTCCTAGGATCATAGAATAATACCGCTTTGATTTACAAGTTTTGTGGGGCTAATGTCAACAGCTCAATATTGCATAAGTTTCATGAATCATGCTTTGATTTCCAAATATTAAGAATTTAAAAAAATCTGAAGTTGGAAGCTTAAACTGGAAGGATCTTTAGGTCATATGGTAAGGGTTTTGCACGAGTGATCTCATTTAATCCTCTTGCCACTCACTAGTCTTCTTTCATGTGTGAGGAAGCTGAGGGCCAATCCTTGTAGCAATACCTCCATCTTTACACCTACTCCTCTGCTATGGGGTTGCTGGGCCAAATGCAGCCATAACTTGTATCACTACTTTTAGAGCTTAGTCTGCATGCCCACGTACACACACACTGGATAGGTGGATGGGAATGAATGCTTCCACTATGAGACACAGCAACCACCTGGCCTAGAAGGCTCCCAGGAAAAACACATTGGTCCAGTGATGGGTTTCTACCCCACACTTTATATCTAGTACTTTTTTTTTGATTCTTAGAACAACCTTATCAGGTAAGAGCCATTTTTATCCCTATTTACAGAGAACAGGCAAGGTTACACATGGTGAAGGAATGATCCCGAGTTAACAGCTAATAAGCAGTAAAGCAAGGAGTTTCAAGTCCATTCACTTTGTCCCCCAGCCTGAGAGTGGAGGAGTAACCTAGTTGGGTCCTCCCTGTGTTTGCTGTGGAGCCCTGAGATGGGACAGATATGGCTGACTGTTGATGAGATCTTGCAGTTTAGTGATAGGTCAGGATTGGTTTTAGCCACTGGCTAGTCTTCAAGGTAGAAAGCAAGAAGATGTTAGGGAATATGGGGACTCTTTGGGGACCCAGGAACTGCCAAACTGTATTTGGCCAAGCTGCTTTTTGTTTCCTCTGGGGACCTGATGGGGACAAACCTCCAGAAGCTGTGAGCTTTGGGGCTTTTTTTTGCCTTTGCCCCATCCTGTCCATGTTGAGTTCTCTACATTCTTCCCTAAATCTGGACACCATACAACTATGAGAGCTGTCACCTAACCTTCTGCTTCCTTCATCAGGGTGATCACCTTGGTAGAGGCACGAGAACACACATCTACTCTGGGACCTTGGTGGATTACAAGGACGATGAAGGGGCTGCTGAAGAGAAGAGAATAAAAGTGATCCTCAAAGTCTTAGACCCCAGCCACAGGGACATTTCTCTGGCAAGTGCTTCCCCTATTTCTGGGGAAAGTGCGGTGGATTGAGAAGAACCTTTGCCCTTGGTTTGGGCTAGTGGTTCTCACACTTGTCTTTCAGTCAGATTTCCTCTCTTTAATACAGTCTCATACCTTGTGTGTAGAATAAGTGATGGAGGGTCGAAGATGAGGTGGGTTGAGCAGCCCCTCACACTTGGCCTGTCCCCTCGCTTCCCTCCCCTCCCCACTACTAGGCCTATGTGCAGTACTGTAGAGTTCTGGGACAAGCTGAGTGGTCTCAGAGTTCCTAATATAGCCCAGGGCTCCCATTGGAAAACAAAGCTCAGAGGATTCATATGACTTACCCAGGATGTCACAGGATCCAGGATGTTGGAGGGAAACAGCCAAATTGGGAGTGGAGATTTGCTATCTTGGTTTCCCTTTTATTTGTCTTTATTTTTTTAAATATTTTTCAGTTATAGGTGGACACAATGTCTTCATTTTACTTTATGTGGTGCTGAGGATTGAACTCAGTGCCTCACGCATGCTAGGCAAGCACTCTACCTCTGAGCCACAACCACAGCCCTCCCTTTTATTCTAATGTAGTGTTAAACGTTGTTTTCCCCAAAAGGACCAGAGGTAGGCAAGAGTATCTGATGGGAAGACTGTCAGCTTGTCCCAACAACCTTGCTGTGCAACCTGTTGGATTTTCTAAGTAAATCCCACATCCTAGCCTGATTGGCCTAGAGGTCAAGGCTTGATAATGCCTCTAATGAGTTAGGGCCAGGGGATCAGTTTTTAGGACCTGGGGTATTGTCAGTGGTGAGCTTTCCTGGCAGCGGGGGTGGGGTAGGGTGGGGGTGGGTGGTTCATGGGTTTTCCCCCAACAGTGGAGGCTGACCCCAGGTATTCTTTTGTCCCGTTTTTCCTCAGGCCTTCTTTGAAGCAGCCAGCATGATGAGACAGGTCTCCCACAAACACATTGTGTACCTCTATGGCGTCTGTGTCCGAGATGTGGAAAGTGAGTGTGTCCCCTCACAGGCTGGCCCTGGCTGGGAGTGTGGGTACTGTAAAGACCCTGGAGGGTAGGGGTTGCTGATTCCTCCCTTATGGTACCCAGGATTCTTGCTTTTTGGCAATTGAAGAAATCAAGGTATTCAGCAAGCTATTTGTATAAGTTAATGGTGGTGCCTGTGGAACTAAAACCATTTTCAATCATTTCTTGAATACTTGCTTCTCATCACTCTGGGCCCACACTGTGCTAGACCAAGAGGTTGAGGTAAGATGAGGCCATGTCTCTGAAAGAGTAGTAAGAATTGGGGTGGTGAAAGCAGAGTGTAAGCCCAAGCAGCTGGATGGCCTGTTGAGACTGGCTGCCTTTAACCACCAACAGTTCTACCTTCTTTTGATGGCAGGCTGTAGAGGGGTGGGTCTTCAGCCACTGCTATTCACCTGTCTTGGGGCTGAAGCCTCTAGAAACAGATGGCATCTGCCTGAATTTCTGACATAAATTTGGAAGAACTTTCATTTAACCACAAGCATATTGCTATGGAATGCAGTAGTGTGGGCTGTTCTTACATGAGTCCTGCTGAGAGGGACCTTTTGTCACTTGAGTGACCTGACCTCTGTATGGCAGTGTGTGGTAAGAGTAGCAATAGGCTGGGCATGGTGGCACATGCTTATAATCCCAGGGGATTGGGAGGCTTAGACAGAAGGATCGTAAGTTCAAAGCTAGCCTTAGCAATTTAGCAAGGCCCTAGCAACTCAGTGAGACCCTGTCTGTAAATAAAATACAATAAAGATCTGGGGATGTGGCTCAGTGGTTAAGTGCCCTTGGGTTCAGTCACTGGCACCAAAAAACAAGTAGCAATAGTGGCAGCACTGTTCTCAGAGCCCTTGTTCTGTGTGTTCAGATACTTAATCAAGGCTTTCCATGCCTCATTACGTTTGGCCCTCCCCATTTACACCTCTTGTGAGGTGTAGGTATTGCTATCTCTGAATTTACAGATGAGGGATCTGAGACTCAAAGAGGTTGTCACTTGCTCAAGATCACCCAAATTAGTGGAAGAGCATGGGGTTGAACCCAGGTCTGTCCAACTCTGAAGTACTCTGTCACTTGTATCTCCCAAGGATATCTGTGTAAGTTGACACAGTACTGTCCATTAAAGAGGGCTCTTATAAGGGGATGAGGCAAAATACTGTCCTGGACAGACCTAAGTTCCAGATGTGGCTGTTTTCATACCTATAGATATCATGGTGGAAGAGTATGTGGAGGGGGGACCCCTGGATCTCTTTATGCATCGGAAAAGTGATGTCCTCACTACACCATGGAAATTCAAAGTTGCCAAACAGCTGGCCAGTGCCCTGAGTTACTTGGTAAGAATATTCTCATAATGTGGTAATCTCCAGCAGAAACCAGAATGCTCCTGTGGGGGTGGCAGGAAGCAGGTGCTGGTAAGCAAGTGGGAGACCCTGTGCTTGGGTTCCAGGCACCAGGGCTCTTTGGTTGAACACAGATGTGTCTGGTACTTAGTGAAGATAGTAATTTGAGCTGTTCTGCAGGCACCGAGGAGTCCTGTTCAGAAGAAAATGGTATCGTGCCAGAGGTGTCTGACGCAGGATGCGGACTGGCTAGGAATTGTGCAGGGCTTGCTGAGGGAATGAGCGCAACTACTGGTGTCCATCAGCGAGAACATTATTGGATGCTATCCTGGATAGCTATTCCCGTTTTATAGATTTTAGTCACTTTAATCTTCACAAAGCCCTATGAGACATGCTCCACTATTATCTCCCTTTCACTGATGAGAAAACTGAAGTCAGGGAACATTATATGATGTGAAGAAGTGATGCAGATCATTGGTGCAAAGGCTAGGCTATGGAGCCTGGCTGTGGCTTGGAGTAGTGAGAGATGATCTGATGGACCGTGGTTGGAAACAGGGAATATGGGGAGGAAAGATAAGCACCTTATCAAATGTCCCTATTTTATAGGAAGATAAAGACCTGGTCCATGGAAATGTGTGTACCAAAAATCTCCTCCTGGCCCGTGAGGGCATTGACAGTGAAATTGGCCCATTCATCAAGCTTAGTGACCCTGGAATCCCTGTCACTGTACTGTCAAGGCAAGGTGAGTTGTCCCCGCAACCCCACAGCCATTCACTCTAAGCCAGAGATCTAGCTGGCAGGGAGAAAGGTCTTGACTGGGTCAGGCCTCCCTTTAGAATGGGTCAGCAAACAGGTGTCTGGTGCTCCTTTCTCCTAGGCCCTGCATGGGAATATGGAGCCACAGGAGGGTGGTTCCTGATAGCCCAGCTGAGGCTGTCAGATCCCCATGGTAAAGGCCCCATGATCAAGGGACTGGGGTAGTACATGGGGCTATGGACTCCAGACAGTGGTCAGAGAGATGCCAGAGCAGAAGTTAGGCCTTCTGGGTCCTTCTCCATATTCTTCTGGAACTCCACTGTAGCCAGCGAGCATTTTGGGGGGCACCCCAGCCTATTTTATCAAGTGATTGCTGTGGTCTCACATCCTTACTGTGAATTAGGTTGTGCAGAGTTGCAGTCTTTAAAGGAAAGGGCAGTCCCAGGAGCTGAGACTGAAACCCATGCCAAACAGGTCTTGCTGTGTCTCCTAACCTGGTAGGCCACATGAGGGGACCAGTGTGTCCTAGGTCCCTGATCTGGTGTCCTCTAATGGCCTCTGCGCTGTCTTTATCATTGATTTTGATCAACTCAGCATATTGAGTTTTGTTCTAAAATTTAATCAAAGAGTGGACAAAATTTGGAGAAGATGGATGAAAAATTTACAATCCTTGCAAATGAGACTTGATCCTCTGCTCCTTGGAAGGGCATGGGAAACATCCTTTGGTACCTGTTGGATGCTTATCATGTGGCCATTGCCCAACAGTTCTGAGGCAGAGATACCCCTGGGGCTGGTAACGGTCCTGTCCTCAAGGTCTAAGACACTGATGTTTCTTGAACAAGCAGAGTAGCCAGGGACCCAGTAGTGCCCATGAAATGCAGTAGGGACCCAGACCTGGGAGAAAAATCATCCAACTGAAACAGAGTGATTCAAGGAGCTGATAAGATTTCATCTGGGTTTGCAGGTCAGCAAGGTAGCTAGAGCAAGGGACCAGAGGCACATCTTTTAAGGACACCAGGGGCACGTGCTGTGCCAGGAAGGACATGAGAGGGCTGTATGGTCAGTTGGGCCTGTGCCTGAGTGCTGGGCTCAGGAGCCACCCTCCTTCCCAGGGCAGCTTGGAAGCTGCTCTGTACAGGCTACTAAGTTTGCTGATAGGCATTTTCATGGATGTGACAGGGGTCTCTGCTGAGCTTTCTGTCTCTGACCTTGGTTAGAAGCCAGAAACAGGTCACAGAGATTGCCAGGAGAAAGGGATATGAGACTTCTTTGCCTCAGTCTATTCTCGTCCTTTCCCCAAATGAAGGAAAACCAAGATAAAACATAACAACACAGCTGAGAAATGGTCTGTGGTATGTGCAAGCTGCTCTTTGTGTTGTCCTCATCTCTCTGCTGCCTTTTCTTTCCTGAACCTTTGTTCACATGATCCCCTGATGCCACCAACCCCCAATGATGGCCTACTTGGGAAATGCTCTGCTATCTCTGAGGCTAGGGCTTCCGAAGACTGACTGCTCATGACCCTCCTGGGGAGGATGTGATGAACGAAGCCATCTGCTGCTGGCCTGATCAGACTGATATATCAGAAGTGCCAGGGGCAAGGCATGGAAGGCAGTGCATCTTACCAGCTCCCCCTGGGACTTGTGGCCAGTCCATGTTTGCCAGAAAGTTTTTCATTAACTCAGGTTCTTGCTGTTTTGACAATGTTTAGCTTTCCAGGTGATCCCAGAAGCTGATTTGTAAAGTCTTTTCTTTCTCTAGAGTGCATAGAACGAATCCCATGGATTGCTCCAGAGTGTGTTGAAGACTCCAAGAACCTGAGTGTGGCTGCTGACAAATGGAGCTTTGGTACCACACTCTGGGAAATCTGCTATAATGGCGAGATCCCCCTGAAAGATAAGACTCTGATTGAGGTAAGCAGTTGTTTCCCAGGGAATGTGGTAGGTGAGATTCACTAAACAGGAACTGCCCAGAAGTTAGGAAGCCTCATGCTATGGGAAGAGATGGACTTGAGTTGAGTCTTTCCCATAGACTTGCTGGCTGTGTGATCTCACGAATGTAACTTCACTTCCCTAAGCCTCAGTTTCATCATCTATAAAATGGAGGTAAATAAAAATTATTTTGTGGGCTCCTTGTGAAGAGTAACAAAATATGTAGAGTGACAGACATACAATCAGTATCGAGAAGACTGTTAATGTATTATTTATCTGAGTTTTTAAGTGCCTGTTATTCAACAAAATGAACACACAAGTGTCTACTGAGTACCAGGTAAAGGATGCTAGGTGAAAGCTGGGGCTCACCATAAAGTAGACATGGGCCTTGCCTTCCCTGGAGGATATTAGGAGGTGGAAGGGGAGTTAGACTAAAATAAAGATACTAAGGTTCCACAGATGGTATCTAGCACCCTGGGTGGGGGGGTGTCTAGCTATAGGTTAGAAGCTGGAAGGCAGTGATTTCACTTTAATTTTTTAAAATGGCAGCAATAGTTTATTTCTGAATTTTAAAACAATAATATTTGAAGAAAATTTTGAAAACACTGGAAACAATTTTTTTTTTAAAAAGTCACCCATAAGATACCTGATCACTGTTAACACATTGACTTAGTCTTCCAGTCTGTTCATATCATTTTTAAATAAAATTTGGTCACTGCTAGATATAGTTATATATTCCACATTTTAAATTTTAACATTGTGAGTACTTTCCTATTCAATTCAAAAGTCATAAATTTTTATAAATTTGAGTTAACTTGTTTTAACTCTAATTTACTTAACTAATTTTATATTTGATGTTTTTGTTGTTTTCAAATTTCCAGTATTCTAATTCTGCAGGGAATACTTTTGTACATAAGTCTTTGCTCATATCCAGTTTATTTCTGAGTCATTCAATAATTGGAATTAATGATTCAGAGCTTGAAGAATCTGAAGGTTGAAATACAAATTGCCACACTGTATTCCAGAAAGGCTGCCTGACTTCACTGGAATGCAGTGTCTAGGGATTGGGATGTATTGCCCTGTCTTCCTTGAATTTGGATTACTTTAGTATTAGGACTGAGACTTCCTCATGCTGGAATAAGGCCAGAGTAACACATATGTTTATAAAGTCCACCTTTCAGGAGAGATGCCAGGAATTAATTAAGGTAATTACTTCTCAGCTGAGATGACAGGGTTTGAGGGTGGTTCCTTAGTTTTTTCCAAGTGTCCCTCTTCTTTACAGAAAGAGAGATTCTATGAAAGCCGGTGCAGGCCAGTGACACCATCATGCAAGGAGCTGGCTGACCTTATGACCCGCTGCATGAACTATGACCCCAATCAGAGACCCTTCTTCCGAGCCATTATGAGGGACATTAACAAGCTCGAAGAGCAAAGTAAGATGTTGTCCGATGCTTAACTGGGATCATTCACAACCCTGGAGAGCAATTGGGGGAAGTGGGGAGATGAGTGGGAGCCCAGAAGCGGCAATCCCTAACCATCAGTTACCTTTTTTTTAAATTGGTTTTCTTTTCTATTAGATCCAGACATTGTTTCAGAAAAAAAACCAGCAACTGAGGTGGATCCCACACATTTTGAAAAGCGCTTCCTGAAGAGGATCCGTGACTTGGGAGAGGTAAGTTGCACCTGGTGCTTGCTGCTGCTCTGGCTGCAGCTCTGGCTGCGTCTTCTGCTTGCACATCACCTCTCTGCATAAAGTCACCTCCTGTTCTCCCTTACTTTATAAGAGAAAGAACGTTTCTGCATTTTGGAGGCCACTTTTAGCACGCCCCATTTGACCCACACACCTGCCAGGATGCACATTTCTGCCTGCATGTGTGACTATGCATATACACAGGATGCTGGTCTGCTCCCAGGAGAGACGAGTTTTCTCTGTGGAGCAGAGGGGATTAGATGCAGATATGGAGGAATTAGAAAAATCTCTGTCGCTGACTTTGGGGAATAAGTTCCCTGTGAAGCTCTTTAACCTGTTAAGTCCAAATTTTCAATTCTGTGAGCATAATAATTATTTCAAAGTTACCAAAAGTGGTATATTTGTTGCTTAAGTTTTTATAGGTGTTCCACATCTGGGACAATGAGACAAAATGGGTTAAATGAGGGATTGATGTACTACACAGAGTGCCAAAATAGACTCTCAAACTTTCCTTTGGACCTTGAACGGGAGTTTCCAACAGTTAATATGACAAGGGAGGCTCCTGTGATCTATGTCTTTACACAGATCTTCTATTGTTAATTGAATGAAGAGTGCCACATCTTGAGTAGCCACTGTGTGCCATCATCTGTGCTGGGCAGTTTCACAAGCACAGTCCTCACAGCATCCCCCAGAATACTTGTTACTATTGTATACAGAAAGCACAGTAGGACTCAGGATGATTGTGTGGCAGGGCCAGCCAATGTCACCATTAGGTGGCTTGGCTGGGGTCTGATGCCATAGCTTTTGAAGATTCCTTGTGCACAGCTGCACTGTGGTGCCTGCCTGTAGAATGGGCTCTGGGTTCTCAGAGGACTCCACAGTTTTCTACAGGTCCAGATATGTCCTTCATCATTTTTTGGGTTACTTTTTCTTGGAAATTGGGATTGATGTGTGGGTTCATGAGTCACCTGTTACTTTGTCTTATCTCACTTACAGAGGAAGTGAGGCCAGGAGAGGAAGGGGGTTGTGGTAGGTGGTGGAATCCAGGTGAGAGCCTTCTATCAGCAGAGGTCTGACCAGCTATTGACCCCTGGCCTTCAGGGGAACAGCTATGAGGAGTAAGACTTATTTTCTAAGTGTGTTCCAGTACAGCCTGGGGCTTCTTATAATAGTATGTACGTTTTTTTCTCTAGGGCCACTTTGGGAAGGTTGAGCTCTGCAGGTATGACCCAGAGGGGGACAACACAGGGGAGCAGGTAGCTGTCAAATCCCTGAAGCCTGAGAGTGGAGGTAACCACATTGCTGATCTGAAGAAGGAAATAGAAATCTTAAGGAATCTCTATCATGAGAACATTGTGAAGTACAAAGGAATCTGCACTGAAGATGGTATGTTGCACACAGTGGGGTCTGATTTAAAGACTAAGTGACTGTTATGGTCATAAGGCCAGTGCAAAGCAGGCGGGCCTCGGCCTCATCTAGGTCATCTGAACATACTGGCTGTGGCTTCCATAGGCTGGCAGGGCTTCCAGGTTGCATGCTGCCAAATCCCGTAGCAGCTTTTGGGGAAGTACACCGCCTCCCTCCCAGCCAAGGCATGGTTCCAGCCTCATCTCTCCAAGGGTTCACACACTCATGCTGTGTACTAGACTGTACCCACCCAGATATCTACACTGATGCCATATGGAGTGAATGACCTTCCTCACTGCCTTTCCCCATTCTTCTGATCCAGTCCCAGGCAGGGCATCTTGTTCTATGCTTGTCTAAGTCAAGATGACAAATGGTATTCAATGGTAGTAGTGTTTACTAATACTTGTATCTTATTTGTCAGCCAGTATTCCACTGAGGTATATCCTTTAAAGCTACTAGTGAAAGAACTTGGCTCATAAAATTATTATTTGCCTAGTGGATTACAGAGTACTCAGGCTGTTATCCTAGCGATGCTTGTGGCTGAGGTAGGAACCTAAGTGTTAAGATCTTTTCTCTGTTGAGGGTCCTGCAATGCAGAGGTTAGGAGTTGGTATGTGCTCAGGGAATAAAGAAGGAGCCATGGCAAGTCCTCTGACTCCATGTCCTGTGTTCTTTCCTCTTTGGCAGCCTTATACTGATGTTTTTTTCTCCCAACAGGAGGAAATGGTATCAAGCTCATCATGGAGTTTCTGCCTTCTGGAAGCCTTAAGGAATATCTTCCAAAGAATAAGAACAAAATTAACCTTAAACAGCAGCTAAAATATGCTGTTCAGATTTGTAAGGTAAAAAAAGAAAGCATGTTTAAAAAAAAAAAAAAAACAGGCATTCTTCCCTAGTAAATTTTTTTGTAATTTAATTTTAAGACAAGTGGGAAACTTTGTAATAATTATACTGAGTTATTTTGCTCTGTATTATTGGGATGAGAAATGAGCTTTTACTCTGAAAGTGAACAGATGTATTAAGTGTGACTGCTTGAATGTGAATTTCTTTGAGTCAGTTGATCTTACTATTTTTGCTTAAAAATACAAATCAAAAAATTGTTATGTGAATGAAATGACATTTCTTTTTCTTATGAAGTTATACAAAATCCATCTGAATGATTTTAACAATGTGTTTTATCTTTATTTCTCTACTAGGGAATGGACTATTTGGGTTCTCGGCAATATGTTCACCGGGACTTAGCAGCAAGAAATGTCCTTGTTGAGAGTGAACACCAAGTGAAAATTGGAGACTTTGGTTTAACCAAAGCAATTGAAACTGATAAGGAGTACTACACCGTCAAGGATGACCGGGACAGCCCTGTGTTTTGGTAACTGAGTCAGACAATTAGAGTGCAGTAGTGATGCAGGGTTTACACCATTTTGATAAGTTCTTTCTGGCTATGCTAATGCCTCATTCCTCTGGCCTGAATCAAGAGAGGATTAGAACAGTTAGAGTTGATTTATATTTACCTTCAAGAAACACCAATCAGGCTGAAAAGCAGCCTGTGCAAATGCCTGAGCTTGGATGGCACCATCTTCCAAGGAATGGGAGCCGTCTCATTACCAGCTCAGCATTTCCGGCTCCCATCTGCACAGTTCTCACAACTATGAGCAGGTGGAGGGATGCCTGGAGGGCAGGTGGGAAGAAGGGACAAGATGTGACAAGGTGGGCATCGAGTAGTCAGGGAAATCTTGGACAGAGCAAGTGATGGGAGGGACGCTTGACCATCTCTCATGAGGCACCAGTCATCCTGGTTAGAAGGCCACATACTGACCACAGCCCCCCTCAGTTGCTTTGATCTCTACACCATCCCCTGTAAGACTGATCAACACTCAAGTATGCTGCACAGATACAGGCAGACCTCTCATACCTGCAAAACCTGAACCTTTGTTCACTGATACAAAACAGTATGTCTCAGGGCCCACCCTTCATGCCAGAGATTTGGTGATCAAGCAGATAGGTACAGAGTGAGGCAGCCAACGTGAAGGAACAGTTAGCACAGAGGGGTTCCAGCTTGGTTTTCTGGAAGTCTTGAGTGTTTAGATGAAGGGGGCATGTGTGACTAACAGGAATGAGAGAGTACCTGAGATAAACTCAGCATGGGTAAACATGAAGGGGCAGGAGGTTTTCAGAGGGTGGCTAAGTCAGAGCTCGGGAAAGGGAGTTCTGCAGCAAACACTCCATTCCTAGAGCAGTGGGATACCATTGTAGGATTGAAGATACAAATTATTTTTTAAGAAGATAACCATGGAGGAAAGCAAGATTGGAGCCAGGGAGTCTGATTTAGCCTTAGTGAACTAGGACAGTGATCAAGATAGTGAGAATTAAGTAGATTTGAAGAGTGTTTAGGAAATTAGACAGAATGCCTTAATATCTGGCTTGGGCAGTTGGGTGTCATTCACCAAAACAGATAACATTGGAAGAGGATAGGCTGGTGAGGTCCCTGCTGATCTAGGAGCCTATAGGAATCAAACCTGGGGCTTGTTTTCTTGTGACCTCCTCCTCTACAGGAAGTACATGGGTTGGACACAAAGAGTGCAAACTGGTCTTATTGGGGGCAAATACATGCTACTAAGAACCTGTAAAGTATAGTAGCACATATGTACATAATACATACTAGATGCCTGTAAGGATCGAAGAGATGACTTTTATGAGCTAATCTGTAATTTTTGTTGAAGTAGCTCTGCCGTGAATTGAAGGCTCACATTCTTTATTTCAGGTACGCTCCAGAATGTTTAATTCAGTGTAAATTTTATATTGCCTCTGATGTCTGGTCTTTTGGAGTGACTCTGCATGAGCTGCTTACTTACTGTGATTCAGAGTCTAGTCCAATGGCTGTAAGTCTTAACTTTTCTCTTCATCTGAATACAGAACCCAACTAAAATATGTCCATGCCTGTGCTTTGTAAGTTTTGCTTTTAAATGGAATCAAGTCAGTATACTATATTGGAAAGATAAAAGTCCACTTTTCTATTTTACTTGGTTTGTTACTTATCTGTGAGTCTCTCAAGTTTGGGTTTCATAAGGAACTCAAAGTTATACTGGATGATCCGACTTTCCAGGGTCTGTCTTATCTGAGAGTTTGTGCCTTGTTAATTTCTGAATGAGATCATCTTCATGAAACAGCCTCCTTGGCTAGCAGAATCTAAGACACTGATTCCAGATTAACTGTTGAGAGCTAGTAAGGATTTTGGATTTTTATTTAACATTGCTTAAGGAGAAAAACATTTTTATTGTTACTTTAATTTCCAGTTAATTCTAGAAGTTGTACTTTAATCTGCTTAATTTTTATACGAGTGTATGCAAAGTAAACATTTTGTTTGGTTTTATTTTACATAGTTGTTCCTGAAAATGATAGGCCCAACTCAAGGCCAGATGACGGTGACAAGACTTGTGAATACACTGAAAGAAGGAAAACGTTTACCATGCCCGCCTAACTGTCCTGATAAGGTATTTATCTTTCCATAGCTCAAGATATCCAGCAAGGAAGTGGGGTGGGCAGTGAGTGAGGAGATGGAGTAGAAACCACCTGTAAAATAGTTTTCTGAGTCTGAGACATCTAAGGAATCATCTTTGGTGTGGATGATAGTAATGTTCAATGCAAGTACTCTCTCCAGAAAGAGGCTCCTTTCCATGCTTGTCCACACACACACCCCCAAGGAAGTTTTGGTGTAGCCTTATTATGAAAAATATATATAATTGTACTTTTGTGTGTAATTTTATCCCACTTAATAACAGCATTTATAATGTTTATTCTTTTTTAATACTCTAAAATTAATTGAGGCTTTCAGTCTCAACTCCTTACCACTTAGATACACTGGATAGAATAAGTCCAAGAGTGAGGTGGCCAGTGGCAAGACGGAGTCTAAACATAAGGGTTGGTAGTGACATGGACTCTGCTGAAGGGCAGTCAGCCATGAGCTTCTCAAATGTTAGTACCATTTATGAACTGCAGTTATGAATATTTCCTATATTTTAAATAATTGAAATTTTTTTACTCTTAAGAAAATAATTACCTTATAGTTCCAAAATTATTTCCTTACGCTTGATATTTCTATAATTTTTTTGAAAAGCTTCCAAACATAACAATATTTTTACTATGACTACAGTTCTTGTTTTTACTTTTTATAGGTTTATCAACTTATGAGAAAATGCTGGGAATTACAACCATCCAATCGGACAACCTTTCAGAGCCTTATTGAAGGATTTGAAGCACTTTTAAAATATGAAGCATGAATATCATCTAAATTCCACTGTTTGTTGATAAAGTAATCCTCCCCCAACAAATATCCAAGCCATTTTTTAAAAAATTTTTTATGGAAAAAGTTTGTGTTCTAACAAAATATAGTCAGCAAGTCCTTGAGCACGTGCACATGTGTACAGCACACTGTGGTGCTCAGCATGGATAAAAACTTCTTTTCAATTCAGCCTCTCTCAAACTTAGTGACAAATGACAACAAAGATACCTAGAAAGCACTTAAGCACTCCTCCCTTTGGAAAGAATGTCCCACTCACTGTTTCATCTAGCTAATTTACTGTCATAATTACATACCAAAATGGGATTTGTGAAACTAAGAGGAACTGACCAAAGTGATGTCTCAAGATGATTGCTGTTCCCAGCTGCCAGCTGATCTGAAATGTTTTTCTGGCACATTAATCTTAGACAAAAATTGATGGACTTAGGTGATACTCTTAACATACCCTCAGATTTCAATATCTAGACAGTGATAGACCAAGCATTCTTAAAATAGTAGATACCAGTTAGTATACTATCGTTTCCTTACCAAAAAAAAAAAAAAAGAG
>NW_026000082.1:2312295-2350032 GCF_001458135.2 Marmota marmota marmota
AAAAAAAAAAAAAAAAGAGTAGGTATTCCTGTCATCAGTAAGACTGAAATATCAAGCTGTTTTTTCAGTGGCTCAGTTGCTGGTCCCTTGATTGACTACTGGGTACCCATTGTTGAGCAACCTGGTTCTGCACAGGAGCCAGCGTGGAAATAGATACTCTGCTGCATGTTATTATTTCTTGAGAACTAAGCCTGGGCCAGTGCTTTCCTAAGCAGTCAACTTTTATCAGACAGACTTTGCAAACCTGGATGCTATTAGACATGCTTTTAAGAAACATCAGCGCATATCCTTTTATAACTCTACCACTTTGGGGCAAGCTGTTCCAGCATTGGTTTTGGATGCTGTATATGAACAGAATGTATACCACATACATTGCACTGTTCTTAAGAGTGTTTCAATACTTACCACCCATCTACAAGGGTCAATCACTATTGTGACCATCATCTTATGGTGCAAAACTTGAAAGAAAAGACCCATCTAAAGGCACTCTGGAGTTCAGGATACATTTAGATGGTTTTCAGTTTGCTTGGAGGTAGCTGGGTAATTAAAAATGTTAGTGTCTGATTTAATGTGAAACATAAAGTTCTTTACGACCAAGAGTCTGAAAAACTTTTCTGTTAGTGATGTCTAGTATTCTTCAGTATCTTACTTTTCATCTTTTGAGCCCAAAGAAAGTTCAGGATTGCTTTAGTGGCAACAATAAACTTGACATTTAAATTTGTTCAGTTGCCCTGTATCTCTGTGTCAAACCTGTGGCCGCTCTGTATGCACTTTGTTTACTCTTTATACAAATAAATGTACTAAAGACTTTACATGCATATGCGTTTTAATATTTTCATTTTTGAAGCATTTCAAACAATTCACTTACATAGAAAAATAACAGTATAGATTCTGAGGGGAGGGTTGGTAATGACTTAGTACTAACACCACTTGAGCTGCACTTCTGTTATGTCTGATGAAAACGGGCCACAGGCCAGTATGGATGGCAAATCTACATGTGCTGTGAGCCAAAACATTTTTTAGTTCTTCCAATCTGTGCCTCTTCTCTCTTTGTTACTCATGTAAAATTCACCATCTTCCCTGTCTTCTGTTCTTAACTTCAACAGAAGTGTGACTAAGCGCTGAAGAGGCAAAATACAACAGGAAAATCAGAAGGAGATGTACAGGACATGGAGATGCCATTAGTCATCTGCCACATAACTGATGTAATCCTGACTGTGATTTATAGGTAGTATATTTCTTAGAAACTGTCTTAGTTTAACTTTCCAGCCATAATTTTCCAGCAGAAGCTAGTGAATGCAATAAATTAGACCAAGTAAAATTCTTTACAAAGCATACAACATATGAACCAGTTCTAGACTTTATAATTAAAGCAAGATATCTATATCTTAGTCAAAAACAAGTTCTTCAAAAGACATATTTTAAGGATATGATCTGAAAGACTAAGATCCTTGAGATCTCAAATTCAATCAGTTATAGTCATAACAATGAACAGACTTAGAAATTTCTAAATGGCAAAAGGTTTCTCATGCATTTAATACCACAGTCTTCAGAAAATGGTGATGTCAAAAGTCACATTAATAAAGACAAAAATTCTTTTCAGAAGTAAAGTTGGTAAAATCGCTCATATTTTTCAGCATAATATACTACCAAAGAATGAGAGACACACCAGAGAGTGAGGTATAGCTTATTAGCTCAAATGGTTATAAATACTATGTCCCCATAAGACTTTCAGAGTGCAGCATTGACTGCTTTACTCTATTGTGGAAATATAGGGCATTTGATGACAAAAATGACCCTGTCTAGTAATTAGATCATCACTAGTCTATGCTATGAAATGAGACACAGAAACCTATGTTCTTGCCACTTATAAGTCTATCTCATAGGTTAAACCTCTTTCTTTAGGCGAAATAAAAGGAATGGGGAATTAGTGCCATTGGGTCAGTGCCAGAAACACTGTGAAGGGCCTGATAGTAAATGTTTTAGGCTTTGCAGGGTATATGGTTTCTGTTGAAGCTACTCAGTTCTACCAAGGTAACAAAAGTAGCTACAGATGATACGTGAATGAGTGAGTATGGCTGTGGTCCAATAAAATTTTGTAGACACTGATAATTGAATTTCATGTAGCAAGTTTTCATCCCCCCGCCTTCAAACACTTAAAAATGTAAAATGTCATTCTTAACCTTGCAGACAGCACAAGGATAGGTGGTGGACTGAATCTGGTCCTAGGGTAGTTTGCTAACCCCTGTGTTAGGTCACCAAAGTTTTTTTTAATCTAAGCTATCTTCTGTTTTTTACAAAAGGTATAAATAGTAACAACACGTTAAAAGTCAAGCATCTGCAGTATTGTATGCCTTGGACTTCATTATCATTCTGTTGTTGGGTTTAATAGTGCATGGCTGGTGTGGGGGTGATAATGAAATTTGCATAAAGAGCGTCTTTATAGCATGGCCATCAGCACGTTTGGTACTTGCACCCTTGTAGTTCTAGGAAAAGTCCTAAAAATCTATAAATGAGATTACTTCTAGGGGAAGTAAATTAAAATGCACATTGGTTTATAAGAAATTCATTCTAAGGCTAAGGAAACAAGATTGTTTCCCATTTATTGCTTCAGACTTTTATATGTGATGTGAAAATTATTCCCATTCCTCAAACAAGGAACGTTGAAACATGATTAGTTTCTCCAATGGACAGTAAGTTAATATCACGTTGATTAAGAAGTATTTAATTCTAGTGGAAAATGTCCTCAATTGATGTCTCTTCTTATTGCTACCATTTTTTATTTGGCAATTCTGCCTGCTGCACAACACAGTTCCTTCTGGGAAATAATAAACCCGTATTTATAGGATATGGCTAGTTTGAATGAAGTTAAGGCAGCGATGAACAGCAGAGATACTGCAGAGAATCTCAGGAGGCTGTAAGGAGAAAACTTAGTATACTCGCTTCTTTTTTAAGTAGGTTTCCATGTAGTATGCTCCTGTGCCCTGAGAATGCTGGTCAACTAATTCTACTGCGCCACCTTCTGGAGCAGAGATGAGATAGGATGAGCCTCGCTTTTCATTTCTTAAAGAGGACACCTATAAGAACGTAAAATCACAATTAATATTAAAATGTAAATTAAATTGGCTTATTAAGGATGTTTCTGAGAAAAACATTCTACTTCAAGTTGGTGCAAATACAGAATAGCAAGATAAATATCAAAGCCATCAAATATATATTTAAAAATATAAACCAGACACCATGTTGCATTCCTGTAATCCCAGCAATTTAGAGGAAGAGGCTAGGAGATCACAAGTCCAAGGTAACCATGGGCAACTTAGTGAGACCCTCTCTCAAAAAAAAAAATTTGGGGCTGGAGGTGGGGTGTGGGGCTTGCTGGTATAGCTTAGTAGCAGGGTACCCCTAGGTTAAATCCTCAGTACCAAACAAACAACAACAAAACACATATACACTTCCTTAAAGTCTTTATATAAAAATCATCTGTGGAGGGCTGGGTTATTGCTTAGTGGTAGAACACTTGTCTAGCATGTGCAAGGCCCTGGGTTCTCTTTTTAGCACCATTAAAAAAAAAAAAATCACCTGTGGAACTTTAGCTGAACACAAACCATCCCTCACCCTACCTCCAAGATGTGAGAGCAAGAAAAAAATTAAGAGCATTGTGTCCTTCTTGTTGGTTATACCTAAGCCCCACTGATTTAGAACACCAATACTAAGTATTGATATTCCTTTGAGGAAGGGCACTTGCTAAGGAATGGAGCCACAGATCAGATTAGATGTTAAGTCTGCCTAGTGAGAGAAGGAGGGACAAAGAATACACTTGCAGGTGTGAACGCTGGCAAATGATGTCAAGGAAAATAACATTCTAGAGAGGAACAGGCACTCAAATCAAAACTTTGGTGTCTCAAATAATCAGATTTCCAGGCTCTATCCAGAGATTCTACTCTGGGAATGGGTCAGGACCTGTGATCTGATCCCGAGGTTCTTCCTTTTACAAATGGTATGATAAGCTTGTTGAAAAGAATAATGCGGGGGCTGGGGCTGGGGCTGGGGCTGAGTGGTAAAGCGCTCGCCTAGCACGTGCAGAGTGCTGCGTTCAATCCTCAGCACCACATAAAAATGAGTAAAATAAAGGTATTATGTCCAATTACAAGTAAAAACATTTAAAAAAAAAAGAGAAAAGAATAATGTACAAGAACATGGAAAGGAGTGATAAGGCAAGCTTTCAGCTTCACATTATAATTAAAACTCAATTGCTTTTGAACCAACTGCAGTCAACAATTTTTAAAATTGGAGCCAACCTCAGAGGAACGAAGGATAAGTCTGTCACAACTCCCTGTAGACAGTGCAGCCAGTCTTCCATCACACTTGTCAAGACAAGGGGTGACGGGACTAACAATTAGGGTGGCAGGGACTCCCTCTGTTTTGGCACATACTTCATTTCTGTGTGGTTTAATAATGCTATGGGACAACAATAGCCTTCACATAAACCTTGTTTTAAGGAATGGTTCACGAACTGAAGCACTAATTAACAAAGAATTTGGCTTTAACTTTCATCTGAAAGTTTTTCCTGGTAGTAAAGAAGCTCAGAGGTTTGCTCAGAAATCATCTGAGGGAGGGCAGTAGGTGGAGGCATAGATGATATGAGACCGGCCATAAGTTGTCAGTTGTGGAAGCTGAAGTGATGGGGACCAGGGATTCAGCTCTGGTGGCTGCTTGGCTCACCCCTCTGGACTGACTTTGCCTCCGTCTCACTCTCTTCAGCTGCCTTCTCCACGGGCGCCCTCAGTCAGCTGGTGAACTCCCTGCATGCTGGACCCCGGCCACTACACCTGGCATTGCTTGGCTTCCAGTAGCAACAACTCTTACCAGCTTTCTTCTTCTTATAAAGTCATGAGTCTGTCCTGAAAGTGAACTTTTCCAAAGCACACCCCCCCCACCGGGTCTAGCGCTCTCCTGCCCGCTTGCTTCCCTTCCCTGGTTCTCCCTGCTAGGTGGTAATCTATGGCTTCATGTCTTGGCATAAAGCAAAGAAACAGCCTGAACTTTCTTTTTATTGTTTTCATTTTTGTTTTTGTAGTACTTGGGAACTGAACCACTAAGTTACCTTCCTCCTGATCCCTGACCCCCTGCCCCTGCTTTTTTTAAATTCTGAGACAGGATTTTGCTAAATTGTCCAAGCTAGCCTTGAACTTGTGATCCTCATGCCTCAGCCTCTCAAGTAGCTGGGATTACAGTTGTGCAGCCTGAATTTTCCTTTCAAAACCATCATTATTTTCAGGCACCAGATAGGACATTAGATTTCTTTCATTCAAAAGATATCCCAGGGCCGGGGTTGTGGCTCAGGGGTAGAGTGCTTGCTTAGCATGCATGAGGCACTGGGTTTGATCCCCGGCACCACATAAAAATAAAACAAAGGTTAAAAAAAAAAAGAGAAAAAACAACAACAAAAAGACATCCCAATGGCACCAGGCTACTCACAGTGAGAACCAAATGAGATCTAAAAGCAATAAAATACTTCATGGAGCAGCACAGAAAATTTAGGAAGAAAAGGAAGTGAAGATAGATGCCATTGTGGTCATACAATACTAGGAGAAAGATGATTCTAACACAGCCTATCAAAGACATCAAAGACATCTAACATAGTATAAGAACCAGTGAATGGGCAATGACAGTAGTTAGGATTTTTGAAATAAAGCTCAGTGATGTGGGAGAAATAAAAGCCTAAGAACCAAGTTTTTTTTTTTTTTTTTAAAGAAAGGACAAATAAGCAGGTACAGCGTCACATGCCCATCATCCCAGCACCTAGAGAGGCTGAGGCAGGAGGATTGCAAGTTTAAAGCCAGACTCACCAACTTAGAAAGGCCCTAAGCAACTTACCATACCCTGTCTCAAAATCAAAAGGAATGGGGATGTACTCAGTGGAAGTGCCTATGGGTTCAATCCCTAGAGAAAGGAAGGAAGGGAGGGAGGGAAGAAAGAAGGAAAGAAAGAAAGAACAGCCACAAAAGAGGGAAAGAACATGAACACATACTTTTCCTTCAACAGTTTACACAGATACTTGAAAAAACCTAGAGCTCTCCAGTTCAGGTGCTGCTGAAGAATTATATCTTTGGAAGCAAATAAAACCCTGAGATATACATAAATATATCCCAGATGCTTTCTGTATGTTAACTCATTTAATGTTCAGAACAGCAGCCCTGGGAGGTAGGATGCTCAGAGAGGAACCCCCACCTCTGCACAGCCTGTGCTGGGATTTGCATATCCAGCCTGAAGTCTCAGTCAAATCTCAGTCTGAAGAATTCCAAAGAACACTTAGTCAAGACCCTACACATGTTTAATCCCTAGGCCTTGCCTTTCAGTGTGTATACTTCCAACAGAACATTCAAATCCAGAGAACTCTAACCTTCAGCAAGATCCTCCTTAGGGTGAGCTGAACTGCCCTATGAAATATGAACTTCTATTCTTCCTCCCACCTCCCCCACTTTAAGGAACCACCATTTGATCCAGTTATCCCACTCCTCAGTATATATCTAAAATCATTTTTTAAAAGCACTTTCCAATTTACTGTGTAGTCTTAATATAGAGACATCTGTGCTCCTGTAATTGTTGTTTAAATTAGGTTTAGATTTTTAAGCAGCATTTTAAACGGTTAGTGTTTGCTTAAGGTTCTGATGTGTTGTGGTCCTCACAGCATTCCTTCCAATGTGCTCTTTTCCGCATTTTTCCCACTAGGTGGCAGAATTAGGCTTTGTGTGAAGGGACCAAGCACCTTCTGGGTCCTTTTGTTCACCTTCCTTTTAGTTCTCTTTCCCCATCACAGCATCTCATCACACAGTTCCCTGGTTCCTGCAGTCAGCTTCCTGGCAGGAATGATTCCTGGAGCCAGGGTGACACAGGAGCCCAGCATGCAAGTCAATAGGCTGCAGCTCATGGCCCACGTCAGATGAAAGTCTGAAGACAACAGTCACAGCGAACAACTGAGCTCAGTCTGAAAATGCTCTTCCATTATTGAAACCAATGACAATGTCAAGCTGAAAAGTGGCTGAAGATATACTCTGACCTGTTTTACCTTGATTAAAGGAGGGAATATATTTTGTTTTTGTTAGATTATAATGAGATGTTCACCTAGGTACTAAAGGTATAATAAACTGGCTCAAAGCCTTCCCCCATAATGTGGGCTCCCATCCATGGGTGTACATGGAACTATTTATCTCTGCCTCAGAACCTGAAATTTCAAACTCTGCACATTGCAACTAACAAGATAATTCAGACTACAGTGCTATGATCACAGCTAGAGTGTATGCTACAGATTTTTTTTTCTTAATTCTTAAATTTTTGGTACTGGGGATTGAACCCAGGAGCACTTTCATTACTGAGATACATCCCCAGCCCATTTTATATTTTATTTTGAGACATGGTCTCACTAATTTGCTTAGGGCCTTGCTAAGCTGCTGAGGCTGGCCTTGAACTTGTGATTTTCCTGCCTCAGCTCCCAGAGTTGCTGGGATTATAGGCATGTGTCACCACACCCAGCAGCTACAAATCTTTAAATAATTACATCTGTTTCTGACTTAAGTTTTCTTAGTCACAGTTCAAATATTTAACACATGCAGTCTTTGACAAAATCAACTGCAGCTCAATGGCAATTCTAGTTAATTGTCATATTTAACTAGAGAAATGGGAGGGGTAGTCTACTTGAAATTGGTTTCTAAAGAGACCCAGATTAGATCTGAAAAACTGATTTAACTTGTTTGGTTATCAGTAGACTTTCATGATCTTCAGAACACCAAATAAAAATGCTGCCTTCCAGGGCTGGGGTTGTAGCTCAGTGGTAGAGCACTTGCCTAGAGTGAGTGAGGCACTGAGTTCGATCCTCAGCATCACATAAAAATAATAAATAAATAAATAAATAAATAAATAAATAAATAAAATAAAGTTATTGGAAAAAATGCTGCCTTCTGTTTAGTACAGTGAAGGCTTGCTCTCTTTTTACAGTCCAGTATTTGTTGATATTCACAAGGTTATTCAATTATCACAATCTATTTCCAGAGCATTTCCATCACTCCAAAAAGGGATCTTGTACCTGTCAACAGTGAACCCCCAACTCTGCTTCCTCTGGTCCCCAGTAGCCTCTATCCACTTATTATTCCTATGGATTTGCCTATTGTGGACATTTCATACAAATGGAATCAAATAAAATGTGGCCTTTCTGTCTGGTTTGTTTCCAAAGTTTGTCCATGTGACCGCGTGGGTCAGTGCTTCATTCATTCTATGGCTGAATAATATTCTACTCTATGAGTACATGAAATTCTGTTTACTCATGGACAACCTTACTGGACACTTGGGTTATTTCCATTTGAGGCTATTATGAATGTTGCTGCTATGAAAGTGAGCATATAAATTTGTATGTGGACATTAGGTTTTCAATTATCATGGGCATGTGCCTAGAGGTGGAGCTCTTGGGTCATGGAGTAACGTCAACATTTTGAGGAGCTGCTGGACTGTTTTGCAGCAGCTGCCTCCTTTTATGTTGCCCTCAGCAAAGTGGGAAGCTTTAGATTTCTCCACATCCTTGCGTACACTTGTTGTGGTTAATTTTTCTTTGATCTCTAATTAACCTATATTCCGAGTTTGTTGTTCCTTCTCCCTGTTCAGATTTTCAACTTCAAAATTTCTATTTGATTCTTTGCCTCCTCTTTGCTGACATTCTCTATTTGGAGAGATGTGCGTCTCATACTTTTAGATCCTTATGTGTGGTTTCCCTTAATTCTTTGAATGTGATAGTAAATCTTTGTCTAGTAATGCTTCCTTACAAACATTTTCTATTGCTTCCTCCCCCCACCCTACCATCATGTGCATGGGGCAGATTTCCTTGTTTTTTTTTTTGCATGTCTTCATTTTTATTGTTGTTGTTGGAAACTGTTGATCATTTAAAGTAATACCATGTAGGAACTTTGAAAATCAGATTCTACCCCCTCTTTAGGATTTGTTCTTGTTTGGTGACTTTTATGAAATAGTTATGTGAAGCCTGTATTCTTTATTGTGCCTTGTCACAGTATATGCTATTCTGTTAGCTTAGTGGTCAGTTAATAAGTAGATAAAACTTCCTTAATTGCTCAGGCTTTGCACAAGGGCCATGTGTATATTGGGCCCAGCTTTCTACACTGACAACTCTGCCTTAGCCTTCCCTTCCTGCTTATGTAGTATCTCAAAGGCAGTCAAAGTGAATGAGAGCGGAGGGCCTTCCCAGCTCTTTTCTGAACATGCATATAGCCCTATGTACCTCTATGACCTTGTGATATTCCCATAAGAAGGTCAGAGCTTTTTAACAAGCCCAAAGTTTTTCCTTTAAAGCTTTTTTAGTTAGCATATTCTTTGCATCAGATGTTATTTACCACCCCAGGCAGCTACAACTTTAAACAATTTCCTCTAAATGCTATCAAAAAATTCCCCTAGGGAAACAGCTTTCTGTTCTGAGCAAGGTCTGAGGCAGGTTAAATAAAGACAGCCTTGTAAGTGGGGTCTTACAGGGAACCAGCAAATGGGTCAAATAATTACAGTTTTCTGTAATGAGGCTTGTGGGAGTTCCAAACCTATGGTACCCCCTAAGGTGGATGCCAGCTTGCTGGTTTTCACTGTGATTTTGGGTATTGGAAAGGAAGGCAAAAGAACAGGTGTAGGGCAGGTTAAAAGACACAAATCCCTCTGTTTTTAATAAGATTCACCCATTGTTCTTGAATAAATGCTCTGTAAATTGCCACAAGCTTTTGTAGTCTTCTGGAAAAGTTGATTATGATCATTTTTTTCCTAGTTTTTTTAATGCTTCAATGGAGAAGAAATTGTTTGAAGGTTCTTTCTACTGTTTTGCTGATATTATCTATGGCTTGCATTTTACATTTAGGACTATGATAGACTGAAAATTAATTTGAATATGGTATAAGGCAAGAGCTGCGGTTCATTTTCCAATATGGAGAATGATATTTCTACTCTTTCCCCATTAAATAGTTTTGGCATTATGACAAAAATCAATATACTGTTTAAGTATGGTCTATTTCTAGACTCACTATTGTTATCAAAAAAATTCCCCTAGGGAAACAGCTTTCTGTTCTGAGCTATCTACTTAGTTAAAAATTTAACTATCTACTTAGTTAAAAATTTTGTTGTTCTAACGTGAGAACCTTGCGACCAAAATTTCATTTACCTTATGCTGAGTTTCCATGTAGATTTTGCAGCTCCTACCCATACTTTTTCTAATTACTTTTTTAAAAATTTGATTTGTTCTTTTTAGATATACATGAAAGTAGAGTGTATTTTGACATATTATACATAGATGAAATAAAACTTATTCTAATTAGGGTCCCATTTTTGTGGTTGAACATGGTGTGGAGTTTCACTGGTGGTGTGTTCATATATGAACATAGGAAAATTATGTCAGATTCATTCTATTTTTTCCTATTCCCCTCTCCCTTCCTTCCCTTCATTCCCTTTTGCCTAATCCACTGAATGTCTATTCTTCCCTCCCCACCTATTGTACGTTAGCATCTGCATATCAGAGAGAATATTTGACCTTTGGATTTTGGAGATGGGCTTATTTCACTTAGCATGACAGTCTCCAAGTTCCTTCCATTTACTGGCAAATGCCATAATTTCATTCTTCTTTATGGTTGAGTAATATCCCATTGTGTATATGTACATTTTCTTTATCCATTCATCCATTGAAGGTTGGTTCCATAGCTTCGCTATTGTGAATTGAGCTGCTATAAACATTGATGTGGTTGAGTCACTGTAATATGCTGATTTTACACCCTTTGGGTATATACCGAGGAGAGGGATAACTGAGTCAAATGATGGTTCCATTACAAGCTTTCTGAGGAATCTCCATACTGCTTTCCAGAGTGGTTGCACCAATTTGAAGTCCCACCAGCAATGTATGAGTGGAACTTTTTCCTCAAATCCTCCATGCTTTTTCTCTTAACTGTCCTTTGTACTATTGTCCAACATACTATATCTACATTTATTATAAACCCCATAATGCAATGTTGTACATTTTGCTTCTTTTTTATTTATATATGACAGTGGAATGCATTACAATTCCTTTTATACAAATAGAGCACAATTTTTCATATCTCTGGTTGTATACAAAGTATATTCACACCAATTCATGTCTTCATACATGTAATTTGGATAATAATGTCCATCACATTCCATCCTCATTTCTAACCCCATGTCCCTTCCCTTCCCCTCCCACCCCTCTGCTCTATCTAGAGTTCACCTATTCCTCCCATGCTCCCCCTCCCTATCCCACTATGAATCAGCCTCCTTATATCAGAGAAAACATTCAGCATTTGGTTTTTTGGTTTACTTCACTTAGCATTATCTTCTCTGACTCCATCCATTTACCTGCAAATGCCATGATTTTACTCTCTTTTATTGCTAAGTAATATTCCATTGTGTATATATGCCACTTTTTTTTATCCATTCATTTATTGAAGGGCATCTAGGTTGGTTCCAACGTTTAGCTATTGTGAATTGTGCTGCTATAAACATTGATGTGGCTGTGTCCCTGTAGTATGCTGTTTTTAAAGTCCTTTGAGTATAGACCAAGGAGAGGGATAGCTGGGTCAAATGGTGATTCCATTCCCAATTTTCCAAGAAATCTCTATACTGCTTTCCATTTTGGCTGCACCAATTTGCAGTCCCATCAGCAGTGTATGAGTGTGCCTTTCCCCCCACATCCTTGTCAACACTTATTGTTATTTGTATTCTTAATAGCTGCCATTCTGACTGGAGTGAGATGAAATTAGAGTAGTTTTGATTTGCAGTTCTCTAATTGCTAGCGATGATGAACATTTTTTCATATATTTGTTGATTGATTGTATATCATCTTCTGAGAAGAGTCTGTTTAGGTCTGTGGCCCATTTATTGATTGAGTTATTTGGTTTTTTGGTGCTTAACTTTTTGAGTTCTTTATATGCCCTAGAGATTAGTGCTCTATCTGATGTGTGAGGTGTAAAGATTTGCTCCCAAGATGTAGGCTCTCTATTCACCCCACAGATTGTTACTTTTGCTGAGAAGAAACTTTTTAGTTTGAGTCCATCCCATTTATTTATTCTTGACTTTAATTCTTGCACCAAAGTAGTCTTATTAAGGAAGTTGGGGCCTAATCCCACACTATGGAGATTAGGGCCTACTTTTTCTTCTATTAGACGCAGGGTCTCTGGTTTTATTCCTAGGTCCTTGTTCCATTTTGAGATGAGTTTTGTGCATGGGGAGAGAGAGGAATTCAGCAAAGTAGGAGGATATAAAATCAACACTATAAATCAAATGCATTTCTGTATATCAGTGACAAATCCTCAGAAAGAGAAATGAGGAAAACTACCTCATTTACAATAGCTTCAACAAAACAAAACAAAACTTGGGAATCAACTTAACAAAAGAGGTGAAAGATCTATATAATGAAAATTACAGAACCCTAAAGAAAGAAATCAAAGAAGACCTTAGAAGATGGAAAGATCTAATTTGCTCTTGGATAGGCAGAATTAATATTATCAAAATGACCATACTACCAAAAGCACTATACAGATTTAATGCAATTCCAATCAAAATCCCAATGACATTCCTCATAGAAATAGAAAAAGCAATCATGAAATTCATCTGGAAAAATAAGAGACCCAGAAAAGCTAAAGTAATCCTTAGCAGGAAGAAAGAAGCAGGTGGCATTCCTATACCAGACCTAAAACTAAACTACAGAGCCATAGTAACAAAAGCAGCATGGCATTGGCACCAAAACAGACTGGTAGACCAATGGTACAGAATAGAGGACACAGAGACTAACCCACAAAATTACAATTATCTTATATTAGACAAAGGTGCCAAAAACATGCATTGGAGAAAAAAAAATGCCTCTTCAACAAAAGGTGCTGGGAAAACTGGAAATCCATAGGCAACAAAATGAAATTAAACCCCTATCTCTCACCATGCACAAAACTCAACTCAAAATGGAACAAAGACCTAGGAATAAAACCAGAGACCCTGCATCTAACAGAAGAAAAAGTAGGCCCTAGTCTCCATCTTGTGGGATTAGGCCCCAATTTCCTTAGTAAATTTTACTTTTAAATAAATCAAGATAACAATCTTTTATTTACCAGTTCTCTTAATAGTGGCTGTATAGATGGTGAAGGCAATATATAGATAGAAGTCAAGGATGATGCTAAATATCCTGCAGCACACAGAATAGCTCTCCAAAAGAGAGAATTACATAGCCCCAAATGTCAATAGTGTCAGGGCTGAGAAACCCATCAAAATAATATGCATTGTTGTTGTTGTTTAAATTTTTTTTACATGCATTGTTTATATCAATTACTTTCAAGATTCTCTCTTTAAAGCTGTGTTTTTCAGCACATTAACTATAATGTGCCTATGCAAAATTCTACTTTTTTTGCTTTGCAAGAAAGGTCTCTGTGTCTATTAAATCTGTTTTTTGAAGCAAATTTGGAAATTTTTATTATTACTTTTTCAGATACTTTATGCTCCATTTATCTTCCTCCTCTCCTCCTCAGACTCTACTTACATGTATTTTAGACTGATATTTAACTTAGGTCCCTGAGAATGTATTCATTGCTCTTCAATCTCTTTTCCCTTTTTTCTTCCAATTGACTTATTTATTTTTATCTGTTTTTACGTTTATTGAATCTTTTTTTCCTGCTTGCCCCAACCTTCTGCAATGTCCATCCATTATATTTTTTAACACGAGAAACGATACTTTTCAATTCTAGAATTATTCAGTTTTTAAATGTATACTTTTTAGCTGAGATTTCCTATCTGCTCATTAAATTCGTCTTTTCCTTTAAGTTGTTAGCATATTTATAATAGCTGCTTTAGAGTCGTTGTCTATTAACACCAACATCTGGATCAACTTGGGGTCAGTTTCTAGAAACTGCTTTTTCTCTTAACTATGGGGCATACTTTTTTGCTTCTTCAAAAATCTAGTAATTTTTGTTTACTGGACTTTGTGAGTGAAACATGTAGAGAACACAGATTCTATTACACTCCTCCAAAGAGTGTTTTGTTCTAGTTTTAGAAGGAATTAAATTTGCTGAACTTAAATTCAAAACTCTGTCTTTACCCGGGGTGGAGCTGACTCTCTCCTCCCTTCCTCCAGCTGCTCTTCTCCACCAAGTCTCCAGAGTCTCTCTCCCTCATGCTGAGTGGCCATATGGATGTTGAGGCTCCAACCCACGCAATTTCCTCTTTCCTAGATTTTCCCTCTTACTTCATAGCCTCACTAATAGTCCTAGAAATCTGTCTTCTGACTCTTCAAGCGGTTAAGACTGAGGATTTCTGCGCAAACTAGACGCCGGTGTTAGGCAAAAAGCCACAGAGACAAATTCCATTCCTGCAGAGTCCCCATATTTCAGGGGCTGATTCCCTCTCAGTTTCTGCCTGATTTGGGTCATTCTCCAATGTCTTCAAATAACAGTTTTCTCTTCATATTTAGTTCAGTTTTTATAAAAGTTATCTGTAGGAGGGATGGTGTTATAAGCAACTTCACTAATACTGGAAATGCCAACTATTGCATTTTAAAATGTGAGAGTTTTATTTGAAACAGAAATTATTCTATTCATCCATGCTTTAACATATCCAATCTCTCTTAATCCTTATGCATTCAAACCTACACACAGGGCTGGAGTTGTGGCTCAGTGGTTGAGCACTTGCCTAGCATTCATGAGGTACTGGGTTCAATCCGCAGTACCACACACAAATAAATAAATAAAATAAAGGTATTGTGCCCATCTACAACTAAACATTTTTTTAAAAGAAACCTATACATATAGTTTCTACGAGATACTACTTCCACGCCTGAAGAAATTTCTCTGTATGATGAAGATAATGTAGACTCTGGGTTCAGAGGAACCATTTACTAAGTGCATGAATTTGGAAAGACTATTTACTCCTTTATGCTTTTTCACTTGTATTATGCAGGGAGTAATTTAAAGCTCATAGGCTTGTAGGAAAGTTTAAATGCGTACACCACCTAGCATGTGTAAGGCTCTGGGTTTGAACCTCAAGACGGCAAAAAATAAAACAAAAATGCTTACTTTGCAATGCATATGCCGAGTGTTAGTAATAAAACAAAAATTGTTAGTTCCTTTTTCTTAAATCTCTTCCTCCATTCCAGCTGTGGCAACGGTACAAGGAATTCCTAACACATGACCACCTTTTTCTAGTTACTTTATTCCATTAGTAATATTTAATTAAGTTTATTTTATGAGGATAAGAGAGAGAGAGAGAGAGAGAGAGAGACAGACATCTCACTCTGTGGACAAGCACCAGGAGGAAGCAGGGAGTGTCCAAAGGGACAGAAAACCCACTCCTCCACAGCGTCTCCGGATAGACAACTGTGAGGCCGGGGACGCGAAAGGCACGTTTATCACAACTTCCCTCATGTAAAGGAGAGTCTTTCCACAGATGTGACATGTATAACAAACCACACTGACCCACAAAACAAAACTGCTGAGATAAGTGAGACTGATTTCAAAAGTGAAATAAAAGAAATGCAAAGGTCAGTACAAAAATAGTTTTTGAAGCTTAAACACACATTGAACTAAATTTTAAAAAAATGCATTGTGCTGCTCCTGTTTACAAGAGTAAAGAGTATAGATGCACACACAGTCTTTATCTAAGTAATTATTTAAAATGTTCATAACCAAGATAGGATCTCAGCGAAACAAGAGAGTGAGTGCTTCTGGGGCAGCAGGGCCTGACTGCTGTACTTCAAACTGAAATACGCTGCTACCCACCTGCGGCACTTTCCTACCCCTGGTCCTCCATCTCATCCAGATATGTGAGAGACTTTGCCACATATCTTACAAATATCCAGCTATGCCATTTTAAAAATGGAAATAGAACTGTGTTTCTAGTACTCTTTTATAAAAGCATAGTCAGCCATTAATTGTCCTAAGTGAATTAAAGTAGTATTCTCTTCTAAGTCCATTAGAGACAGAGAAGGCAAACGTAAAATTGCTGCAGGGAAATCTAAGTGGAGTTGCTGCTCCGATAGACAGAATAGGGCTGAGAAGCTGTCTGCTCTCAGAAATAAGAAAGAATCAAAACTGCTAATTATACAGCTCCGATGACTACATAATCATATAGTGCTGACATGATGATGTACATGCTCAGTTTAAGTTACTTAGAATAGGATGAAGATGAAAGAGGCCATGTCAAATAGACATCTAGGTCATGACACAATATACCTCTTCAATCTAATGTAGCATGATACTCCCTACCCACAGGTTCTGTGTCCATGGATTCAATCAACTGCAGATTGAAATTATTAAAAACAAAACAAAACATTGCATCACTACTAAACATGTACAGACTTTGTTGTCATTATCCCGTAAACAGCACAGTATAAAAACTATTCACACAGTGTTTACAGAATAATAGGTATTGTAAGTAATCTAGAGATGGTTAAAGGTATGCAGGAGGCTGTGCATAGAATGTATGCACATAATACACTGTTTTACATAAGGGAGTTGAGCATCTATGAATTTCCATATTCACAGGAGGTTCTGGGAACAAATTCCCTACAGATACTGAGGGATGATTGTATCTGGCTTAAAATTAAAAGTTAGTTTAGCAGAATCTGTAAAAATGATCATCTTTTTACATCTGTAAACAGTGATGAAGAACACAGGCATTTTCTTGGATTTCTTGGATCTATACTTGAGTAAGATGGTGGACAGCAGAGTTTTTCTGCAGTCAGATAGTAAATATTTATTCTTGTAGACTATGTGTGTGTCAGTTGTAACTACTTCTCTCTCATTGTAGCATGACAGCACCTCAGAAAACATGTAAATGAATGGATGTGGCTATGTTCCGATATAATTCTATTTACAAAAGCAGGTAGTGGACTGGATGTAGTGAGTAGGCTGTTTGAAAACCACTGGTATAAAGAACAAAAGGTAAATATCTAGGACAAACTATTCTAAACAATCTCTGAAACACATTCCTAAATTTCAAATGGTGAACAAGAAATACATATAGATGGTTGCAATTTCATGGGTCTTTAATAACATTAAACACATTGCTATTTCATTTTCAGTGAACTCAATATGTGATTGAACCAGTTTTTCTATATATCATCTGAACCTGAGAATCATTTACCTGTGCATAATCACCAAAGGGCGGAGAATAAGCAATGCACTTCTCCAACGTATGCTGCGATTCATTTCCCTGAGAGATTGCATCCAGAATGTTGCTTGAAATTCCAGTCTTATGTAGAGTGGTTTTACTTGCAGCAGCTAAAGGCAAAATAAATACAATTTAGATTGTTCTATCGCAAATTATAAACAGAGTGTAAAACTCATTAACTAACACAACAACTCTACACAACACAACTTTTAGTTTGTGAATATATATTTATGTTTGTTTTCCCCAGGGCAAAGTATATATAGTATATGATATTGTTTCATTCATTTGGAAAAACTAAAAATGAAAGTTTGCTCCATGGATAAAATAACTATGATGGAAACATTTAAACATACATATGTAATCTCTACAACAAAGTATACAAAATGTAAATTAAACATTCTTATTCAAGCAATGGTTGTCATCATCAATTTTTAAGCCAGATCAAAGCAGAGTCAGCATATTTGAATCATATTTAATTTTTTTCTGATTTTTTAAAAGATAAAAAATTAATATTTAAGTTCAAGAGGACACTTTGTAAACTACAGAAGAGGTATATTAAAAATGAAATTAATCTTTAATTTCTTTTCATTCAATCCTATTCTTTCTGGATGTAACAGGTAAGAATTTATTTCCCCAGATTTACTTCATGTATTTATACAAATATATGTATAGGAAAATATATAGCTTTAAATAAACATAAATTGAATCATTTTATGGATATATTTGCTTTCTCCACTTAAAATATGCTTCAGTGATTATTTCATATGAATGATTAAGAAGTTGCAGGGTTCTGGTTTATGATAAGCTATTTATTTACCCATTCCCTTACTGATAAACAATATGTTCCAAATTTTCACTATGGACAATCAACATTGCAGTGACTATCATTGTTTCTAGAGCACACATTTGTGACCTTAAAAATATTTGAGTGGGGATGGGGTGGGAAGGGGATGGGGTTGTGGCTCAGTGGTAGAACGCTTGCCTAGCACCTGCGGGGCGCTGGGTTCCATCCTCAGCATCACCTAAAAATTAAATAAAGGTATTGTGTCCAACTACAACTAAAACAAAATATTTTTTTAAAAATATTTGAACAAAAATATAAATATTTGATTCATATTAATTGGAGGACTGAGAAGGTCCTCAAGAAAATAAATGGGGTAACAGAAGAGTGGATGGACACAATCAATTCACAATATATAATACATGAAAATATTACAGTAAATCCCATTAATCTGTACAGTTAAAAAAATTGTATAAAGTCACAAATTATTTTCTAGCAATATTCTATATAATCAGCCCAATCTTATAACTACTTAGAATTTTTGAAGCATAAAAAGAAATATATTTTATTAGAGGTCACCACTCAATTAAATATCAAAAATTAGAACTAAAAAAAGTAAATGAGAATTTCATTTCTACTGATTAGTAGTCATGAATTTGGGGGATATCCAAATACTCTGTATATTACTTAGAGGTTTACATTTCTGGTTTATAAATAATTATAGTACTGCCAAATAATTCTTTGCCCCCATTAATTTCAATCATAATTCAACAATCCAATAGAACGATTATATTCTTAATAAAATACTATTTAAATATTTTTCTTAAATGAAGTAGTATTCAATTTAAGTGTCTTAATTTTAATTTGTTTTTTCAATTTAAAGAGTGAAGTTATGATTTATGGCTTAATTTTGTTAACAGAAATTATTTGCTTTCCATTGATCAAAATTAAAGTAAAACCCATCATAGAACTTGTCCAGTAAAACTGCAAAACACTGATAGCGGCCCCCACTTACATGATAAGCACATACTGGGCAACACACTTGCCAGATTCAAATACGGATTTTTACTGAGTCTGATTTCTTTTGGTGGTTCTCCCAAGAGTGAAGTCTGATTCTTAGAGGCAGCCTATTCATCAAAAACAAAAGATGGAGCATTTAATAAGAGTATAGGAAAATAAAGATGCAAAATAGATAAATACTTATTTTTCAATACATCTAGTCTACTGTGATTCAAATTTGTGGAACCTAAACTTTGATGATATAAACTTACAAAATATATACAAATTTTGATTAAAATTATATTTTATCTGCTATTATTTTAAAATTATTTTAAAAACCTTCTAGAACCACACTATTTTATTTTTTTCTAATATTTATTTTTTAGTTGTAGTTGGACACAATACCTTTGTTTTATTTATTTATTTTTATGTGGTGCTGAGGATCGAACCCAGGGCATCACTCACACTTAGACAAGTGCTCTACTGCTGAGCCACAATCCCAGCCCCTAGATACACACTGTTTTAGAATTAAAATAGAACTAAAGAAGGCTGGGTTATGGCTCAGCGGTAGAGTGCTTGCGTAGCACATGTGTGTGTGTGTGTGTGTGTGTGTGTGTGTGTAGCGCATGTGCTGGGTTCAATCCTCAGCACCACATAAAAATAAAATAAAGGTATTGTGTCCAACTATAAGTAAAACAAAATGTTTTTGTTTTTTTTAAAATAGAACTTAAGATATCCTATCCAACTTCTCACTTGAATCTGAAATAATTCATCTTCATCATGGAAAAAAATTTCTATATTACATATCTAGAAATACAGATATCAATATTTATTATTATGATTCTTATTTTATATCATGTGACCACAAACCAAATAGCAAAACTGATTTACCTCTGGTACTAAAAATAATAGCAAGCTAAATAAGGGAGTTTAATAAAACCAAACTCTACATTTAGATGATGAGGCTAGAAATTCACATTTCCTGAAAATGCATGTCACTGTATTTTGATATGACTACTTAAGTAAGAGGATTCTAGCATTTCTTTACCAGAAGAAAAAGATGAAATCATGCTCTAATTCTTCAGTGTATTTCATATACTCTGACAGAATGTTTTACTTTTTAACTCTCTGATCATAAAGATTTTAAAATAAGACAATGTTCAGAATTATATAATTAAACCTAGTAGCTTGATTTTCATGTTTAATTGGCTTTAATTTTGTTTCCTAAACAGAATAAAGGAAATATAACCTCCAAGAGGTTAAATTTATAGGGAAAAGGAATCCAGCAAAGAGCTCACACATTTTGTTTCTGAAATGTTCAGATTTGTGGGGTTATATACACACCAGAGGTTCTCAACTGGCTCTAAATGAGAATAAGTTATAAAGTTTTACAAAACACAAAATATTCCTACAAATAAAGGCCTAGAATCATGTGTCTTTACTGGTGAAGTGTATTAGACATTTTAAAAGAAATTTAACATCAGTCCTTCTAAAATTCTTATACAAAAATGAAGAAGGAACACATCCTAAATCATTCCATAAGACCAGGATTTGTTCTAGTATCAAAACCAGACAAAGACAATACCAGAAAACTATAGACCAATATCTCTTATGTATATTAAAGCAAAAATCCTCAACACATTTCTAGCAAACTGAATTCAGCAGCACATTAAAAGCATTATACCCCATGACCAACTGAGATTTATTCCTAAAATGCAAGAATAGTTCAACATGTGTAGGTTCATCTATGTAATATACCACAATAACAGAAAAAGGCAAGGAAAACCATGATCATCTCAATGCAGAAAAAGCACTGTGCAGAATTAAACACCTGTTCATGATACAAAGACTCAACAAAACAAGAATAGAAGGAAACTGTCTTAACATAATAAAGTTATATATGAAAAGCCAAGAGCTAACATCATGTTCAATGACTAAAGACCAGAACCTTTCCTCTGAGATCAGGAGCAAGTCATGCCAATGCTTGCCTCTTTCAAGTACACAGTATTGCAAGTTCTAGCTAGATCAGTTGAGCAGGAAAAGTAAATAAGAAGCATTCAAATCACAGAATAAAAAGAAAGCATGATGTTATAAATAGAAAACCTTACCCCCCATAGTTCTAAACTGTTAGAATAAAATAATCTAGCAAAATTGCAGGATAAAAAAAATCAACACATGAAACCAATTGTGTGTATACACAAACATTGAACAAACTGAAAAGAACATTAAGAAAGTAATTCCCTTATAAAAGCATCAAAAATAATAAAATACTTAGGAATTAACTACGAAGGAAAAGTCTTGTATTAAACCTACAATACACTGTTGAAATTAAAGAAGATATAAATAAACAGAAAGATATCCTTATAAATAATATCACTATTTAACTGGATCGGTATTAATGATTCTCCTAAGCTCTTCCGAACTGTAAAATTTTGAGCTTTTATTAGCTCATATTTAATTTTTAAGATAACAAGTATTTTTAAAGCCATTTTTTAGCACATACTTTTCAAAACAGCAAATAGTCATAAAATAAAAAAATTCATATTGACAATATTTTACAATAACAGCATTAAAAATTCATTTTACAAAAATCAAAATTATTTTACTTATAGGCAAACTGGCAAATAATTAAGCATAGTACCAAATGTCAGCCGGCATAATTTATTAAAAAGAGGGATTTTTGTTTGTTTCTTTACAATAAAATGGTAGTTTCAAAAGAGTGCAATGCTTTCTTCAATTTTGAGGCATAAATGCAAGCTACTGAAAATCATTTCACTGACAAGGCAATTATCTAGTTTGTCATCCCTATGTAAATACTTTAGGCATATTATTAACCTCCTTTCAAGTTTGAAAATGACTGGTTTATCCAAGTTCATAAATTTATCACCTATAAAATAACCATAACTTAGAACACTCTAGTATTAGAAACATTTCATTGCAGATGCAATATGAGGGGAACACACACACAAACACGCCTGTGTCCTGGCCCCGAGCTCACCTCCGGGCCTTTTGGCTGACTCTGCTGCTGCTTATGGTGTCCCGTCAACAAGCCTCCAACAGCAAGATTTGGAAAGCTCTGAAGGTAAGGCTGTGACCCTGAGAAATTTCCTTCTGCTATTCCCACGGAAGCGGTCTGTTTCTCCTGAGTATTCCCCAACCCTGACCCAGCTTGTCCAACAGTGTGCTGATTTGGGAAGAAAGGCAACATGCCCATTCCAGCTGTGATGGTTGTTTGAGTTGGCATCAGATTAGATGCTGCAGTGAACACAAATGCAAAAAAGCTGTAGTTAGACAAGATTTATTCCCAACTGTCCTTTGGATTTTATCACTTTTGGGGGGCAAAAAATGGAGAATCCTATTTCATGCTTATCAAAGAACTGTTAAATTCAAAAGGTGAGGTTGGAAGTTATAAATTGCTAGATTCCTTTATGAAAAAAACACAAACCTAGAAGAGAAGTTAATGTGAGCTGGGTAGAGTGGTGCATGCCAGTAGTCCCAGCTATTTGGGAGGCTGAGGTTAGAGAATCACTTGAGTACAGAAGTTCAAGACCAGCCTGAGTGACATAGCAAGATCCTATCCCACCTCAAAAAAGAAAAAAAAAAAAAAGTAATAATGCTTTTCTTATTTTCAACAACTTCTAAGATAATCTCAATAATATTTTAATTGTATTTTAGAAGTTCATATTCTTTTTGGCATGTAAGTTATATCAGTATTATTATTTTTTGTATTGGGCATTTAACCCAGGAGCACTTCACCTCTGAGCCATACCCCCAGCCCTTTTTATTTTTGAGACAGGGTCTCCCTAAGTTGCTTAGGGCCTCGCTTAGTTGCTGAGGCTGGCCTCAAACTTGTGATCCTCTTGCCTCAACCTTCCAAGTTGCAGGATGTGTGTGCCACTATGCCCAGCTTATCAGTACTTTTAAAAAAAATGTCAGTCACTGCAATTTATCTGCTTTCGTGTTTGAAGAGAACAAAAGTCTTGAGTCAAAAAGCTCTTGGACACTTTTAGAGTGAACCCCATAAGTCTGGTCAGCTGGCTTGCAACAGCTAATGAGAACCAATTGTGCATCTCTCTTTGCAACTGAATTCATTGTCTTCACATCTGTAATCTGAAATCAGCCATGGCTGGAGGGCTCACAAACAGAAATCTACAAATGACTCCAACCAAGACTTCTTTTTTAAACTTAGAGAGTTTGTTAAACACCATCATACCACTAATTGGTTGGTTTATTTTACTAAACGTTTAGAGATGGATACTTTGGGTTTTCTATGTTTGTTTGTTTTGGTCAGTACATTGGTTCTTCTAACTTTTAACAGTATATTTATTTGGATACTGAATTTTCCATGTTCTTAGAGCAGTACATGCTATAGCAAATGGCTTATTATTTAACTTAATACAAGCAGTAAACATTTGCATAAGCTTTTAGTCAAAGAAAATTTAATTTTTTAGAAGGACAGACACTGTCATACAAAAAAAAATTTTTTATTTCTAACTTAATTTTTGCCTGGTCATTTTCAATAGGCAGAACTGACTTAGTAATTTGGTCCTATGACTAGTTGATTTTATGTTCAAAAGGCTAAATGTGCTCTCTATACTTAATTAACTTTTAAATTATTAGCAGTCCTTTGTTTTTAGTCAGCATATTTACGCATAACTAAATTTTCAATTAAGCTTCAAACTGAAAGCACCTTTCCAAATCACATTTTTAAAAAATTGGGTATAACACCAGGCTATTGCTTTTCTAAATATTTATCTATATATTCATGTGCTCAGAAGTACACAGAACACATATCATACTTTTCTGTAAGTACTAATTTGAAGATACTTTTTAAAAGTAAAACAAATAAACTTTACATTCTAAGTACTAGATATTCCTTTTGTAAAAAACTAAGGGCTTCTTATCCAGGCAAAAATTAAATGGATACATGTGTAATGTGCTGTCTGCTCAGTGGGCAGCATGTCAATCTCAAATAGATCTATGTCTTCCCCTCATACTGCTGTGAACCTGCATGAAATATTAAAGCAAATCCAACAAGGATCGTCTTATCTTGGCATGGAAGCAAGCCCATCAATAACTCATTAATATTAAAATTAAAAAGTCAAGAAGGTTCTTAAAATTTCAAATGACTGAATAAAACTCAAATTTGACCTTCCTGTAAATAAAAGTAGAATACAGGTAAACTACATTTCAATCTCAAGTCTGACTGTTTACTGACTTCTCCATAAGTACACGCCATTTACTTTTATGGGCTTCTCCATGATGTCCCAACTCCGTTTTCAAGGGAAGTGCTGCTCCTATTCCAAGTGCAGTTTGAAGTACCATAGCTGGGGGTTCTCCAAGTAAGCCAGGTTTCTACAAAAGAAGGAGAGAAATAAGATTTTGCTCATGGCAGAAAGATATAACTTAATAAAAAAAAAATACACACATGAAATTTCACAAGCAATCTGCTCAACAGGCCAGTTCTACAAAAGGAATGAACCTATTTTAGAAGAAAAAAAAATGCCAGACTTACATTATTAGCATGGATAGTCTCAGACTTCATTAACTGTTGCTGTGTCAGGGGTACATGAGAAAGATTCTGAAGGAATAAGTTAGAAGTATTACCCATAACTGAGCTCTGTGGAATGATAAAAACACTTGGTTAGTTTACTCTTGAAAAGCAATTTGTTGTAGAACTCAGTTCATCTTCAAGTTCAGTTCTTGAGCTCATCAGAGTAAAAGCAACTCCTTCTTAAAATAATATTCTACTTCACAACTTCAGGCAATAGTAATTCTTTTAATGGTACAGAAGAGGTGACCATGTGGTTATGAGACAAATTCCATATCCTTTCCCTCTTCATCCTCCTCTTCTCCACTCTTTCTGAATTTAATGACAGTGATATTATATTTGTTTATTTATTTAATCATTTACTCAACAAATATTCATCGAACAGCTATGTGTCAAGTACCGCGCTACACGGTGAGAAATACAGTATCATCTACGTTCATGGATCATATAGTCCCCTGAGGAAGGGAGACTTTATAAAAACACATAGAATTACAAATAGTAAGTATATGAGGAAAAAATAATTGGTGAACCAACAGTGGAAGAATTTGATTTAGACGGGACAATCCAAGGAAGGTTTTCTTGAGGAACCACCTCTTGTGCTGTAATCTGAAGGTGCATCAATGACTGGGTGAAGTCGCAGGTGGTTAGGAGGGGAGCACTCCAGGCACAGTGGGAGTAAAGACCTCAGTGGGAGAAATAAGGTCCTTGAGGATAGCAAATACATGGAGCGTGAGACAAGAGGGCTGGCTTGTACAGGCCTTAAAGGCAAGATCAAGCATTTTGGGCCTTTCTCCAAAAGTGAAGAGAATATTATCAATACTCTGAACTCCCCCTCTCATATCACTCTTTACACTTTATTGAAATCCACTGTTCAACATTTGTTTCCCCACAGTTTGTTCTTTTGTGTTACTGAGGATGAACCCAAGGTTCTGCGCATGACGAGCAAGCGCTCTGCCACTGAGCTCCATCCCCAGCCACAAGTGTCTGAAATTCTGTAGCCACAGAGACTACTGATGATTTCTGTGACGCTATAGCTGCAATGATGAACAGTGTCTAGGACACACGTGTTAGATTCTCAATAATACAGGCCAAGTGAATGAATGAATGAAGACCCTACAAGGTACTATGTTAGACTCTGAGGACCAAAAATTTTAAATGGGCCTTTCCTTTAAAAAGCTGTATTTAGGACCACACATTCATTCATTTGCCTTATATCAATCCTCTATTATATATTAGCTTTGATTTGTAACTGAGGTTCTGTATCTTTAAATACCACCTGAAACTGAGTAATGTTTATGTCCAATATTGTGGATAGATAGATAGATACACACACATATCTATATCTACAAGTTAAAATACTTACCTGTAAAAAGAAAAATATTCTTTACTCTCATATACATAATGAACTATTTTTATGACATTAAGTTTTAAGAATTAAGAGTTATTGTCCACTTGTTTTTCTCTATAGATATTTTTTTTGAGCAAGGGGCACATAAAAAGTCTTGTTTTGTTTACAGATCTATTATCTAGCAAAAATATGTCTCAAATATATCTCTTCTCTTCTTCATGCCTTGCAAATAGGAATATGTTAATTAATTAGGTTAACTGGAGCTGCATTAATTAGGTTAATTGGATCTGGTAGGATTATTAAGTTATGATTGTAAGTAACTATAATTATTAAGGATTTTCTTCTAAAACAAAATACTCAACTTCTTGAGTTTTTAAATGTTAACAACCAATGAAATATATTCACTCCATTTGATCTTCTGATACTCCATGCTATTTATGTACCTGGTGTGCTTTATTCAAGTGTAGAAATGCAGGGGAGATGGGTGAGTTCATCAGATGAGGCAAGCTGTGAGGGGTTCCAAGCACTGCTTTAAGAAAATAAAAATAAAAATTTAACTGTATAATATACAAAATTAAATATAAGACAAGCTCCAGAAGGGGTAAATGAATATTTCTTTAAAGTTTTAACAAATTCATTGACAGCTTAAGGATATACTGACTTTATCATTGGTCAAAAGTGACAGGTCCATTTCTGTGATTCAAACTTTGAACTTGCTTTAAAATCCCTACAGCTTCTATCTGGATTATAAAACACCAAACCTGGGCTTACGCTTCTCTAGCACTTGGTGCAAAAAAACTAATTCCATCTTTTAATAAGTATAGTACTAAATGAACCCACATTATTTGCTCAGTGTTTATTAGGTGTTTGGAAAATTTTGTCAGAGGGTGGGAGGAGATAAGTTACTGCGGCTGGCTTTGAACTTGTGATCCTCCTGGCTCAATCTCCCGAGCTGCTAGGATTACAGGTGTGCATCACCATGCCTGGCTGCAATTTTGTTTTTAAAAATCTTATGTAAAATGCTACTGAGAAATAATATAAGTACACAAAACTTTTATACTATAAAAACAAAAGACACATCAAAACTATGTAAGAGATAAAAGGAATAAATAGTAACCGTAGTCTTTATCAAGTCTAAGAGCCCACATGCCAGGGTGCTCTTTAGTACTCTAGAGCTATAGCTAGAGATTTCAACACTTCCTCCTGTCTTTTTCATAGTCACTATATTTTGTTGTAAATGAAATGTATTTACATTCCATTAATGTATTTACATTAAAATATATTTTAATGTATTTTACTTCTTTTAGTTCATTTTACTAAACACAGTAGCTCCCCGTTCATAATAAAAGCAAAAACCAAAATAAAAACAACCTGAAAACACATGTAGCATTATACAGATTTAATGCAATTCCTGTTAAAATCCCAATGACATTTTTCATAGAAATAGAAAAAGCAGTTGTGAAATTTTTTCGGAAAAATAAGAGACCCAGAATAGCTAAAGCAATCCTTATCAAGAAAAGTGAAGCAGGAGGCATTACTATACCAGATCTTAAACTATACTACAGAGCTATAGTAACAAAAATGGCATGGTATTGGCACCAAAATAGACTTGTAGACCAATGGTACTGGATAGAGGACAGAGACAAACCCACATAAATACGGTTATATAATTCTAGAAAAGGGTGTCAAAAACATTCACCAGAGAAAAGATAGCCTATTTAATAAATTGTGCTGGCAAAACTGGAAATCCATATGTAGCAAAATGAAATTAAACCTCTCTCTCTCACCCTGCACAAAAATCAACTCAAAGTGGATCAAAGACTTAGGCACTAGAACAGAGACCTTGCACCTAACATAAGAAAAAATAGGCCCAAATCTTCACCACATCAGCCTAGGATCTAACTTCCTTAACAAGACTGCTAAAGCACAAGAACTAAAATCAAGAATCAACATATGGGATGGATTCAAATTAAAAAGCTTCTTCTCAGCAAAAGAAACAATTAATAATGTGAGGAGAGAGATTGGGAGAAAATCTTAACTACATTCATTAATAAAGCATTAATTTCTAGGATATATAAAGAAGAACTCAAAAAACTTAACACAAAACATAACCCAATCAGTAAATGGGATAAGAAGAAGAAATACAATTGATCAACAAATACATGAAAAAGTGTGCAACATCTCTAGTAATTACAGAAATGCAAATTGAAACCATTCTAAGACTGCATCTCAAGTCAGTCAGAATGGCAATCATCAAGAATACAGGCAACAATAAATGTTGGCGAGGATGTGGGAGAAAAAGATACATTCACACATTGCTGGTAGAATTGTAAATTGGTGCAACCACTATGGAAGGCAGTATGGAGATTCCTCAGACAACTAGGAATGGAACCACCATTTGACTCAGCTATCTCACTCCTTGATTTATATCCAAAGGACTTAAAATCAGCACACTTCAGTAATGCTGCCATGTCAACATTTATAGCAGCTCAATTCACAATAGCTAGACTATGGAGCCAACTTAGGTGTCCCTCAATAGATGAATGGATAAAGAAAATGTGGTATACATACTCAATGGAATATTACTCAGCTTTAAAGAAGAGTTCAATTATGGCATTTGCCAGTAAATGGTTGGAGTTGGAGAACATCATGCTAAGTGAATAAGCCAATCCCACAAAACCAAAGGCCAAATGTTTTCTCTAATGTGCAGATGCTAATTCACAAAAGAAGAAGAACGTTACCTTAGATTAGGTAGTGAAGTGATGGGAAGGAAGGGGAGGGGATGTGGGCATAGGAAAGATAGTAAAATGAAACAGACATTATTATTTATGTATATATGTGACTATATGACCAATATGATTCTGCAACATGTACACAGAAAAATGAGAAACTATATCTTATCTATGAATGATATATCAAAGTGCATAAATGCATTCTACTGTCATGTATATTAATTAAAACAAATTAAAAATTTAAAAAAGGGAAAAATAAGTTGGACCTTATCATAATAAAAAATTTTGTTCTTCAAAAGGCATTGTTAATAAAAAGATAACACAGAGTGGGAGAAAGTATTTGCAAACCACATTTCCAACAGAATACTTGTATTTAAAATAAAAAAGGAAAACTTACAATTAAATAAGACAACAACTCAATTTTAAAATATGCAAAGCACTTGAAAGAATGTCACCAAAGAAGATATAGATGGCAAATTAGCACCATAAATGATGCTCAAAAGAGTCAAATAGGTATTCAAGTAAAAACCATAATAAGATAGCATTTATACACCCAATAGAAGCTGGGCATAGTGGTGCACATCTGTACTCCCAGGAACTCTAGAGGCTGAGGCAGAAGGATTGCAAATTCAAGCCAGCCTCAACAAGTTGGCAAGGCCCTGTCTCAAAATATATAAAGGGGGACTGGCTCTAGCTCAGCGGTTCCTTCGACAGAAAGCTTACAAAATATATAAAGGGCTGGGGATGTAGCACAGTGATAGAGCACCCTGAATTCTGTCCTCAATACTGGAAAGAAAGGAAGGGAAGGAGGGAGGGAGGGAGGGAAGAAGGGAGGAAGGAAGGAAGGAAGGAAGGANCTTTATTTTTATGTGGTGCTGAGGATGGAATCTGGGTCCCGCCCATGCTAGGCGAGCGCTCCACCACTGAGCCACAATGCCAGCCCCAGTTTTTTAAAACTTAAACATACATCTGTTATATGACTCAGATCCAAGAGAAATAACAGTTATTCAAGAGAAATAAAAACGTAAGTCTACAAAAAATCTAGTACACAGATATCCTCAGCAATTCTATTGAAAATGAACCCAAACTAGAAATGATCTAAATGTTCAAGTCAATTAATCAGCAAATTATGAAATGGAATACTGTTGAATGATAAAGGGAATTAATTATTATTAATACATGCAGTACAGAATCTCAAAATAGCAAGTTTGAGAGATATACTATATGATTATATAGTATAATAATATATACTATATACAAATAATATATACTATATGATTCCATTTATACAAACTTCTTGAAAATACAAACTATGGTGACAGAAAGCAAATCAGCCATTCTTGGGGAGTGGGTGGAGGGTGGCTTACCAAGGAGCAAAAGGAAACTTTCAGAGGTAAAGTGAATATTCACTATTTAATTATGGTGATGATTCCATGGGTATATACATATATCCACACATATCAATTAACACACTTCAAATATGTGTACTTTAATATGCATCAGTTGTAACGCGATCGATGGTAAGCTGTTTTAAACATACAGTTTAGATGATAAATGATTACCTAATGGTTAAATTTGTAACACACACAAAGAAAGAAATCTAGAATATTCACTTTGTGTTGTATTCTTGAAGGTAGCTGAAGGATCTGTATTGAAGAGAAGATTAGTTTGGTCAGAGTAACACAGTCAAGTTGGACCTGGGGGGTGTGGGGCATGGAAATCAGCCTGATAGAAATGTGCAGAACAAATTAGACTGAAAGGAAGGGAGACTAGAAAAGTAGGAATGTCTACAAACTACATGGAACTAGCAAAGGTGCGTGTAAATTCAAGGGAAGAGTGTAAAGGAGGAGAAAGAGTTCCTAAACAAATCCCTGAGTACCTTTAACTGCAAATGACATTACAGCTCCAGGTGCTTGTGATGGACAAGACAGAGATCCCTACCTTCCATGGTAGCAAAAGAAACAGACAATAAGTAAGTAAATGCATAGTACCTATCCACTATCTGAAAAAAAAAATACAAAACTATAGTGACAGAAATAAAACAGTGAGAAAGAAGTGGCACAAAGGTAGAAAGAATTACAATTCTTTATTCCAGTTTGCTCAGACAAGTTCTGATAGAGTAGGGATCTAGTTAAGATATAGTAAAGGATACACAAATGGAATTTATTGATTAATGAGATATTTAGCTTTTCCTCAATATTGAAAACCCTCCTTGGACTGAGAGTGTAATTCCTGCTACCAGTAGAGCGCATGCTTGGCATGCAGAAGGCTCTGAGTTCAAAGTTCAGTCTCCAGCACATCCACCAAAAAAATAAAAAGAAAAAGAAAGAAAGAAAAAGAAATGTTCTGGAAATTCTCCAGCTTTGTGCATGCTTAAGTGAGGCAGGGATGTAATCCTCTTCCTTTGCCAACCCACACAAAGAAAAAGCCAGTTTTGGTGACATAATTTCTTCACCATGGTAATATTGAACATTTTACTTAAAATTGAGAAAGCACGCAACATAAGAAGCATGCTCCTGTATAGTAATATGTCGATTCAGGTAGAAAAACAGAATAGAGAATATTTAGCCTTAGATAAAGAGACAAAAATAATACTGGAGAGCTGGGGTTGTATGTGGCTCAGAAGTAGAGCGCTCACCTAGCATGCATGAGGCACTGGGTTCAAGCTTTAGGACCTCATAAAAAATTTTTTTAAAAAAAAGATATTAAAAGGAAATGATACTGGGAAGAAATTATTAAAGAGGCCCAAAGTCCAAAGGTGTGGGTAATGCTTTCTGCCAGACCCAAAAGTGTGGTATACTGTATTTCCTTAAACATTAGTAAGATCTTGAACTGTATCAATAAAATACTGAAAACAGGAACAAAATACCAACCTACAGGAGATATTTGTGTTTGTATACAGCATATTTTAGGACAACCAGAAAACCCAGATGTGATATTATCATGTATACTTTTTGCTTGTCACCTGCAGTTCCTGGCTCGTATCTCCCTCCAAGGCCACTCACAGAAACTCTAACCTTCTCCTACCTTTCTATCTTGGAGCTGGCTATGGGAAATTTTCTGACCTACCCTGTATGATAGTAGACCATAAGACCTAAGACCCCCACTTCAGGGTGATCCTTCCCCACATATGAGAGGAAAGAACGGTGCATAGAAAAGAAAAGAAGAACCTGGAGAGGCCTGGTTTCCCCACTCAGTCTTTTAGGGTTAAGATCCTAAGCTTTTTGTCCAATCACATTTCTGCACAGTTGTCCATGTTTCAATCATGCTTATGAAATGAAAAACCCCAAAGTAAAGCATTCAGAGAGTTCCTGAGTAAATGAACACACAGTCCATGTCCCTTCCCCCATACATCACCCTATGTGTCTCTTCAACTGTGTCCTTCTAGCATCCTTTATAATGAACTAATACACATAAGGCAGAAGCACAAAGACCAAGAGACAGAGACACACAGAGAAAGAAGAGAAATTCAAGATGGTGGATTAGAGGCACCGGTACTTCCCTGCTTGTCCACAAGATAGAACCAAACCAACAGGAGCGTAGTTGCTTGTTGAAGTGAGCAGCCATGAACAAGCACTGGAATTCAGCAGTGTAGATAAAGGCACCTGGAGGAAACCCAGAGACTTTGAGGAATGGAATAGTGGGAGAAACAGAGTGCCCCAGCAACAGTCGCACGGCAGCCCTTGGTAGGAGTAGAGGTGCAAGAGGGAGAGTCCCAGAGAGCTCCACTAGAACAGCATTTGGCAATTTGCAAACATGTGGTCTGAACAGATAAGGGATCTGGGAAGTGCATACAGAGCTGGCTCTGGAGAGGCTCTCTGCACTTCCCAGAGTATTCTCACTGAGCTGCAACATGGAGCCACTTTGAGAAGGGTCTTATTGTCTGAGTTTACTACCCTGGGGATCAGAGGTCCCTGAGTTTTCCTATCTTTGGGACCCTACAACGATTTTTCCTCACTGGCCTGGAGAGCCACTACCTGTGAATCAGTTTGGCCTGGGAGAGAGAGAGAGACTGTGACATACATCCACTGAGAAGTCTTCACAATGGGAAATCAGACTGTGACATAGAGGACAGTGGAAGGTGCTTTCCCTTTAAAATGAGCAGTTCGGGAAACTTGCTAAGAGTCTGGGGGAGTAAGAAAGGGCAGTGAACAGTTGCACGTGATTTAGCACAGAAGCCAAGTCTGGGGGCACCAGATTGTGGGCAGTGGATCATAAGGAACTCCCGCCTACAACCCTAGCACAGAATTTTGCAGTTCCATAGCCTCCACCCACCCACAGGGACATCCAGGGATACACTAACATTGCTCCTTCCTCAAAATGCACAGCCTCCAAAGCTCCAGAGCTTAGAGATAGCCTGCAAACACGCATCAGCACCAGGATCCCCCCACCTCACAGTCCATAGCCCAAAAGCTCTGGCTTAGCTCAAAATCGCCCATTTTTGATCCTCATGCAAGTATCTTGCCAGGGCAGAAGTTTTTATCTTTTTTATTTATACTTTTATCTTTCTTAAAAAATTTTAATTTATTTATTTTAATTAGATATATATGATGGCAGAATGCATTCTGATTCTTTTACACAATTGCAGCACAACTTTACATTTCTATGGTTGTACACATATGTGCAGTCATAAATGTACCTAGATCCTACCATCTTTCCTGCCCCATACGCCCTCCATCCCCTTTGCCCAATCAAAGTTCCTCTGTTTTTCCTCCCATTATGGATCAGCATCCACTTATCAGAGAGAACATTTGGCCTCTGGATTTGGGGGATTGGCTTACTTCGCTTAGCATGATATTCTCCAACTCCATCCATTTACCTGCAAATGCTACAATATTGGTTACACCAATTTGCAGTCCCACCAGAAATGAATGAGTGTGCCTTTTCCCCCACATCCTCGCCAACATGCTATTGTTGTCTGTTTTCTTGATAACTGCCATTCTGACTGGCATGAGATGAAATCTTAGAGAAGTTTTAATTTGCATTTTTCTAATGACTAGAGATGGTGAACATTTTTTTCATATATTTGTTGATCTGTTATATATCTTCTTTTGAGAAGTGACTGTTCAGTTATTTAGCCCATTTATTGATTGGGTTGTTCTTTTTTTTATGTTAAGTTTTTTGAGTTCTTTATATATCCTGGAGATTAGTGCTCTATTTGATGTGTGTGTGGCAAAAAAAAAATTTGCTCCTAAAATGTAGGCTCTCTCTTCACCTCATTGATTGTTTCTTTTGCTGAGAAGATGATTTTTAGTTTGAATCCATCCCATTTATTAATTCTTGATTTTATTTCTTGTGCTTTAAGAGTCTTGTTAAGGAAATCAGGGCCTAGTCCAACGTGATGAAGATTTGGGCCTACTTTTTCTTTTTCCTCTATTAGGTGCAGGATCTCTGATCTAATTCCTAGGTCATTGATACACTTTGAGTTGAGTTTTGTGAGAGATAGGGGTTTAGTTTCATTTTGCTGCATATGGATTTCCAGTTCTCCTAGCACCATTTGTTGAAGAGGCTATCTTATCTCCAATGTATGTTTTTGACTCCTTTGTCTAGTATGAGATAACTGTAATTATGTGGATTTATCTCTGTGTCTTCCATTATGTACCATTGGTTTACATGTCTATTTTGGTGCCAATACCATGCTGTTTTTGTTGCTATAGCTTTGTAGTATAGTTTTAAGTTCTGGTATTGTGATGCCTCCTGTTTCACTCTTGTTGCTAAGGATTGCTTTGGCTATTCTGGGTCTCTTATTTTTTCAAATGAATTTCATGATTGCTTTTTCTATTTCTATAAGGAATGACATTGGGATTTTAATTGGAATCACATTGAATCTGTGTAGTGTTTTGGGTAATATGGCCATTTTGACAACATTAATTTTGCCTATCAAAGAACATGGGAGATCTTTTCATCTCCTAAGGTCTTCTTCAATTTCTTTCTTTAGTGTTATATAGTCTTCATTGTAGAAGTCTTTCATCTCTTTTGTTAAGTTGATTCCCAAGAATTTTTTTTTCATGGTTATTATGAATGGGGTAGTTTTCCTAATTTCTCTTTCAAAGGATTCATCACTGATGTATAGAAATGCATTTGATTTATGGGTATTGATTTTATATCCTGCTACTTTGCTGAATTCATTTATTGATTCTAGAAGTTTTCTGGTGGAGTTATTTGGATCCTCTAAATATAGAATCATGTCATCAACAAATAATGATAGTTTGAGTTCTTCTTTTCCTATTCATATCACTTTAATTTCTTTTGTCTGTCTCATTACTCTGGCTAGAATTTCAAGGACTACATTGAATAGAAGTGGTGAAAGAGTGCATCCCTGTCTTGTTACAGTTTTTAGAGGAAATGTTTCCAATTTTTCTCCATTTGGAATGATGTTAGCTTTGGGTTTAGCATAGATAGCTTTTACAATGTTAAGGTATGCTCCTCCTATCCCTAGTTAAGTGTTTTGAAGGAGTGCTGTATTTCATCAAGTGCTTTCTCTGCATCAATTGATATACTCATATGATTCTTTAAGTCTTTTGATGTGATGAATTATATTTATTGAATTCCTTATGTTGAACCAAACTTACATCCCTAGAATAAACCCCACTTAATCATGGCGCACTATTTTTTAAATATGTTTTTGTATGAAATTTGTCAGAATTTTATTGAAAATTTTTGCATCAATGTTCATCAGGGATATTGGTCTAAAATATTCTCTCCTTGATGTGTGTCTGCTTGGTTTTGGTATCAGGATGATATTAGCTTTTTAGAATGTGTTTGGAAGGGTTCCCTCCTTTTCTATTTCATAGAGTAATTTGAGGAGTATTGGTATTAATTCTTCTTTGTAGGTCTTGTAGAATTCAGCTGTGAATCCATCTGGTCCTGGGCTTTTCTTGTTTGGCAGGCTTTTGATGGCATCTTCCTTGTTTGAAATGGATGTTTAGATTATGTCTGTCCTTTTGTCTTAGTTGGGTTGATCATATGCCTCTAGAAATTTGTCGGTGTCTTTGAGGTTTTCAATTTTACTGGAGTATAATTTTTCAAAATAGTTTCTAAATATTTTCTGTATTTCAATAGTGTCTGTCATGATATTTCCTTTTTCATCACAAATTTTAGTAATTTGAATTTTCTCTCTTTTTTAATGTAGTTCTTCTTTTCATTAGGGTGGCTAAGGGTTTGTCAGTTTCACTTAGTTTTCCAAAGAACCAGCTTTTTGTTTTGTCAATTTTTAAAATTGTTTCTTTTGTTTCAATTTCATTGATTTCTGCCCTGATTTTAATTATTTCCTGTATTCTACTACTTTTGGTGTCTGTTTGTTCCTCTTTTTCTAGGGCTTTGAAATGTAATGTCAGGTTGTTTATTTGTTGGCCTTTTCTTCTTTTAATGAATGAACTCCATGCAATGAACATTCTTCTTAGCACTGCCTTCATAGTGTCCCATAGATTTTGATAAATGGTATTAGAGTTCTTATTTATCTCTAAGAATTTTTTTTATCTCCTCGCTGATGTCTTCTGTTATCCATGCATCATTCAATAGTGTATAGTTTAGTTTCCAGGTGCTGGAGTAGCTTCTATTTTTTATTTTATCATTGATTTCTAATTTCATTCCATATGGTCAGATAGAATGCAGGGTAATATCTCTATTTTTTTTTTTTGTATTTGCTAAGACTTGTTTTATGGCATAACATATGGTCCATTTTGGAGAAGGATCCATGTGCTGGTGAGAAGAAAGTGTATTTGTTTGTTGATGCATGGAAAATTCTATATATGTCTGTTAAGTTTAACTTATTGATTGTATTATTGAGTTCTATAGTTTCTTTGTTTAGTTTTTGTTTAAAAGACCTATTCAGTGGTGAGAGAGGTGTATTAAAGTCACCCAGATTGTTGTGTTGTGGTCTATTTGGTTCTTGTAGTTGAGAAGATTTTTTTTTTAATATACATAGCTGCCCCATTGTTTGAGGCATAGATATTTATGATTGTTATATCTTGTTGATGTATGAATCCCTTAAGCAATATGAAATGTCCTTCTTTATACCTTTTCACTAGCTTTCGTTTGAAGTCCACTTTATCTGATATGAGGATGGAAGTCCCTGCTTGTTACATGGTCCAGGGTCCATGTGAGTGGTACATTTTTTCCCACCCTTTCACCTTGAGTCTCTGGATTTCTTTTCCTGTAAGATGAGTCTCTTGAAGGCAGAATACTGTTGGGTCTTTTTTTTTTTTAATCTAATATGTCAATTTATGTATTTTAATTGATGAGTTTAGACCATTCACATTCAGGGTTATTAATGAAATGTGACTTGTATTCCCAGTGATTTGGGTTTATTTTTGGTTTTTAACTTGACTTGGTTTCTCCTTTGATTAGCTCTTCCTGTAGTGTAGTCCCTCCCTGTGCTGATTTTTATTGTTGTTTTTTATTTCCTTCTCTTGGAATATTTTGCTGAGAATGCCCTGTAGTGCAGGCTTTCTCACTGTAAATTCTTTTAATTTTTGTTTATCCTGAAAGGTTTTTATTTTGTCATTAAGTGTGAAGCTTAATTTTGCTGGATATACGATTTTGTTGATGCATAGAATTTTCCATGCATCAACAAACAAATACACTTTCTTCTCAGCAGCACATGGATCCTGACCTTGGTGTTGGGTTTCTAGATCCCAGCTGGTGTCCCACAATAAATGCTACTGCAACTAAGGATGGTGGTGGCAATAGTGGAGATAACTCAAGATAGCAGCAGGGCAAACCAACTTCACAGTTAATAATCCCTAACTTCCATATCTTTTACTTATATATTAAAGAATGCCTTTACAAAAGATAGTTAAATCCAAAGTAAGTAAAAGCCAAAAACAAAAATTCTAGTAACTAGTAAAACAAGGCGATATTTGTATTTTATCGTACTTGTATATTATGATATTGTCCCTTTGTGACACTATGCTATAACCAGAATTCTTGGGAAATATTGTCCAGAACCCCTCCAGAGAAGGATATTAGAATGTGTGATCCAAAATGTGTTCATTAAACTTACCTCAACAGAGGAGATAGCGACGCAGGGATACAGCGCTGCAGTTTCTGCCAGCCGTGCAAGCACCGTACTCAGTGCTGAATTCTGGGTTCGAGACGGGGGAAGGAAGCGGTCCATCTCGGTTCTCCACAC
>NW_026000082.1:2358530-2371072 GCF_001458135.2 Marmota marmota marmota
CAAATTTGGGGGCCAACAGAGGTGAGGCAAAGAACCTCACCCCCCCACTGGTGCATAGACCTATCCACAAGTATGGCTGTATGCTGGACCGGTAGTCAGTGACGGGTATGATCCAATTGCAGTGGTATCAACCTAAGACAGGAGGCTGATGCCTAAAGGTCAGTTTTCCGATGACGGGTAAGAACCATATGTTGAATTGGAGAACCTACCAGGCACGGTCCTTAAGCCACATTGCTTGTTGTTTAATTAATCAGAAGGGGGGAGATGCTGGGAGCCATTAGCCAAGTAGGTATGACAATTTCCTTGCCAGTGTACCCCATGTTGCTTAGAGGAAGGACTCGTGGAAATAGGACATTTTGCAGTGACATTGCATGTAGGTGACCTTGCTCAAGGACCAAGGCGGATCCAGGTTTAGGGTGTTCCCGGTTTAGGATAATCGGGTTTAGGGCGTTCCCGGTTTAGGGCGTTCCAGGTTTAGGGCGTTCCAGGTTTAAGGTTATTCCTGTTGGGAATAGGGCGTATCCTGCTGCCTGAGTTCCCCTTGAGTTCTCACGGGATTCAGACAGTATTTTTTGGGAGACAGAAGCCCAGTGGGGGTGGATTTGGGCAGAGAATGTGGATTTCCCCAGAACGTGATTGTAGACAGCTGGTGTGAGTTCGGGAATAAAGAGTTGCTGTTTGAATCTACAAGCTGTGTGGTGGCTCGTGATTTTGTGCCTAGCCAGACTGCGGCATTTGTGCCCAGCCAGACTACGGCAACTCCCAACATGGAAACAAAAAAATATGAAAAAATAAGCAATCTGATATTTTTTAAAGTTCATAATGCTATTGTAACAGATGAAAAGGTATTGGAATGGCTGGAATGCCAGATTAAAAAAAATTCAAAAGAATATTTTTTAAAAATCTCACTGATGGGTTGGGGTTGTAGCTCAGTGGTGGAGCGCTGGCCTCCTGCGTGTGAGGCACTGGGTTTGATCCTTAGTACCATGTAAAGATAAATAAATAAAATAAAGGTACTGTGTCCATCTACAACTAAAAAAAAAATAATAAAAAAACTTCAATGATCTTCAAAAAATACAGATAAACAGTTGAATGCATTAAGAAAAACAATGCAGCATATGGGTGAGAAATGCAGTAAGCACAGAGACAGTTTGATAAAGGACCAAATAGAAATCTTGAAAATGAAAACCTTAGTCAGATTAAAACAAACAAACAAATAAAAAACCTCAGTTGAAAGCCTCCCCAACAGATTAGATTTAGCAGAAAAAGAATATTAATGTTCAGGGACAAGTCTGACAAAACATTACATTCAGACAGAAATTAAAGAAAAAAAAGGTATAATGAAAAGAAGAACATAGTCCATTCTCTGTGACACTTTCAAATGATCAAATGCCAGCATAATCAGTATACCCAAGGGAGAAGGCTGAAAGAATAGAAAACATGATCAGTTAAATAATAGCAGAAATTTCCCCAAATCTCGGGAAAAACCTAGACTTCCAAATACCGGAGGTATTTAGGACCCCAAGTAAAGATGACCAGAAAAGATGCTCTCCATGACATAGTCAGAATGTCAAAAGTACAGGACAAAGAAAGAAGATTAAAATCTTCAAGAAATATAAGTGCCAAGTCACATTTAATAGCATACTTCTCAGCAGAAACTCTAAACGCCAGGAGAACATGATATATTCAAAGTTCTGGAATAAAAGAACTGCGAAACAAGATTGCTTACATAGCAAAATTATCCTTCAGAATCAAAGTTGAAATAAAGACCTTCCAATCTCAGCATAAACTAAGGAAATTCATGACCACTAAACAAGCATTACAAAAGATATTTAAGGAAATTCTACATCCAGAAGAGGAAGAAAGATAAACACAATCACAAGAGCATGTTAAAAAAAATAAATCTCTCTAGAAGAGTAGACATGCAAATGAGAAATAGAAAAGAATCAAACATTATGAATACAGTAAACCATCGAACTTCTAAGATGAATACAAGAAAAAGAAATGGAACATAAAATATTGAAAACAACCAGAAGAAAAACAAAACAACAGGAGAACATACTGTATGTAAATGGTCTTAATTCTCTAATTAAAAGATACAGATTAGGGCTGGGGTTGTGCCTCAGTGGCAGAGCACTTGCTTAGCAAGTGTGAGGCACCATATATAAATAAATAAATAATAAAAGTACATCAACAACTAAAAAATATTTTTTAAAAAGGTACAGACTAAATGGATTAAAAAACAAGACCCCAAAATATGTCACTTGCAAGAAACACCTCACTTGTAATGAAAAATACATACTGAAAGGATAGAAAATGTTACTCCAAGCAAATGGAGTGGGAAAGAAGTAGGAGTAGCTATACGTATATCTGACAAAAAGACGTTGACACAAAATCAGTTAGAAGAATACAAAGGTCACTATAGATTGATCAAGGGAAAAAATTATCAAGAAAATATAATGGGGGCTGGGGATGTGGCTCAAGCGGTAGCGCGCTCGACTGGCTTACGTGGGGCGCTGGGTTCGATCCTCAGCACCACATAAATATAAAATAAAGATGTTGTGTCCACCGAAAACTAAAAAATAAATATAAAAAATTCTCTCTCTCTCTAAAAAAATATAATGATTATAAATACATATGCACTGATTGTCGAAGCAACCCAATTTTATAAAGCAAACACTAGTAAACATAAAGGGAGAGATAGGCTCCAATACAATAATAGTGGGCAACTTCAATACCGGCTCTCACCAATAAATCATCCAGATAAGAAAATCAACAAAGAAACATCAGAGTTAAATTATACTATAGACCAAATAGACCTAATAGACATCTACAGAATATTCCACCCAACAACTGCAAAATGCACATTCTTTTCATTGTCCCATTGCACTTTCTTCCAAAATTGACACATATTAGGCCACAACACAAGTCTAAACAAGTTAAAAAAACTGAAATAATCTCTTGCATCTTATCTGATTACAATGGAATGAAGCTAGAAATCAGTAGCAAGAAAAAAACCACATAATTATACAGAACATACAATTATACAGAAAATTATACAGAATATATAAGCAGAGTGGAAATTTTAAAATTCCTTGAATCAAATGAAAATAGAAACACAACCCACAAGAACTGTGGGACACAGTGAAAGCAGTACTAAGAAGGAAGTTCGTAACAACGAGTACTTACACCAAAAAAATACAGAGATCACAAACGCATGACCTAATAATGCAAAAAGAACAAACCATCAAAATCAGTAGAAATAAACAAATAAATAATAATCAGAGCAGAAACAAATGAAATAGAGATTAAAAGAACAATACAAAGGGGGCTGAGGTTGTGGCTCAATGGTAGAGCGCTCACCTAGCACACGTGTGTGTGTGTGTGTGTGTGTGTGTGTGTGGTGTGTGTATATATATAATTTAAAAAAGAACAATACAAAAGGATCAATGAAAGAATTTGTTGAGAAGATAAAATTGACAAACCTTTATCTAAACTAACCAAAAGTGAGAGCAGACCCAATTAAATGAAATTAGAGATGAAAAAGGAAACACTCTAACAGATACCACTGAGATTCAAAGGATCATTGGAGAACATAATAACTACATAATATTAAAACTATATGCCGGGCTGGGGTTGTAGCTCAGTGGTAGAGTACTGGCCTCACATGTATGAGGTCCTAGGTTCGATTCTCAGTACCACATAAAAATAAATAAATAAAAATAAAGATACTATGTCCATCTACAGCTAAAATTTTTTTTTTAAAAAAACTATATGCCAATACAGCTGAAAATACAGAAGAAATGGACAAATTTCTGGAAAGATATGATCTACCAAAATTGAACAAAGGGCATATATAAAACTTAAATAGATCAATAACAAGTATTGAAATTGAAGCAGTAAATAAGAAGTCTTGGGAGTTGGAGGGAAGCCCAGACTGATAAATTCACTACTGAATTTTTCCAGACTTTTGAAGAACTAATACCAATTCTCCTCAAATTATTCCTCAATAATAGTTTGAGTAATTATAAACTCATTCTACAAAACAAGTATTACCCTGTTATCCAAACCTGGGAAGACTCTCTAGTCAGAGGCCATTATCAAGAATATTTTTAAAAAAAGAATAACAATAAATGTTGGAGAGGATGTTGGGTAAAATTAGACTCACACATTATTGGTGGAATTGCAAATTGTTATAATCACTCTGGAAAGCAGTATAGAAATTTCTCAGAAAACTTGAAATGGAACCACCATTTGACCCAGTTATCCCACTCCTTTGTATATACCCAAAGAACTTAAAATCAGCATACTACAGTGATACAGTCATATCAATGTTTATAGCTGCTCAATTCACAATGGTGAAGCTGTGGAACCCATCTAGGTGCCCTTCAATAGATGAATGGGTAAAGAAAATGTAATACACATATACACATGCACACACACACACACACACACAGAATGGAATATTACTCAGCCATAAAAAAGAATGATTTTTATGACTTTTGCTGGTAAATGGATGGATCTGGAGCCTATCATGCTAAGTGTAATAAGCCAATCCCCAAAACCCAAAGGTCAAATGTTCTCTCGTATACGCGGATTATAACATACACAAGGCGGGGCGGCAGGGGAGAGAAGAATAGAAGTTCAGTGGATTAGACAAAGGGGAATGAAAAGAAAGGAAGAGGGAATAGGGATAGGAAAGACAGTAGAATGAATCAGACATAACTTTTCTATGTTCATATATAATTACACAACCAATGAAACTACACATCATGTATAGCTACAAGAATGGGATCCTAATTAGAATAATATATACTTCATGTATGTATAACATGTCAGAATGCACACTACTGTCATATATAAAAAGAACAAATTGAAAAAAAAATCTGAAAAGACACAACAGAAGAAATATACATAATTCTGATGAACTCAGATGCAAAAATTCCCAATAAAATACTTTCAAATCAAATCTGACAACATGTTAAAATGATCATATACTAATCAAATTGGTTTCATTCCAAGGATACAAAGATGGTTCAACATACACAAATCAATAAATGTAAATTGGCACATAAAAAGAATCAAGAAGGGGCTGGGTTATGGCTCAGTGGTAGAGCGTTTGCCTAGCATATGTAAGGCACGGGGTTTGATTCTCAGCACTGCATATAAATAAATAAAGATCTATTGATAACTAAAAAATATTTTAAAAAAGAATAAAGTATAAAAATCAAATGATCATCTCAATAGACACAGAAAAAGACTTTGATAAAATTCAAGATTCCTTTAGGATAAAAACCCCAAGTATCTCTTCATTTGGGTACTCCTAAGTTATGTCCTTTAAAATACATACAATTATAATCATAAACATTGTGCTTTCCTGAGTTTCTGTCTGTTGAATTCTCAAAACTGAGAGGGTGCTGGGAACTCCCAAATTTATAGCTAGTTGGTCAGGAGTGTGGGTGGCCTTGGAGACCCATTGAATTTCTGACTGGGACTGTAAAATGGGGCACTCATGTGGAGGACTGAGACTTTAACTTGTGGGGTTCATGTTAACATCAAGTAATTAATTCATGCTAGAACTAAATTACAGTAGGCAAGTGGATGTTAGGCTAACTGGGATTGAAACAGAATAAACTTATTTAACATATTTATTCCAAACTTTAGTATTGAATATCAGGTCTCATTTCCTCACAATGCCAAAACAGACATTTTGTGTATATAAAGTACATTGTACATTTCAGAAGGTAAGTTATTACCAGAAAAAGAATATTAAATACATATTCAATGTATATTGATAGTATAAAGATTGGCATAATACTTACAAAATAATAATGCTTTCATCACTGGTTACAGAGTGAAAGAATTTTACATCAAAAAAGGGAAGAACAAAAGAGGAAACAGACTTTTAGCACTTTTAACATAGTATTCTGCTAAAACTATTACACAGAAATATATTCTTTGTTGATAGAGGCTATAACAATGTAGTATGTTAATTATTACCACTTGTTCTATAAATTTATGTCAACTAAGAGCTAAATTGAAGGTTTAATATATAACATTTATTAATGGCAAAGAAATAGGAAACACATAAGCATGTTGTACCTACCCAAAACAGCCAAAATACATTATCACCTCAGATTATCTATTAAAATTCAATAACAAGTCTGGGGAAAATTATATATTTTAGACTAATTTAAGTGTGCTTTTTTTTTAACTTGTAAATGTACTTTTCACATTTTGAATGTAAAGCAGCTGTATTAACTTCAAGCCAACATTCTGCATTTAGTCAGGACATGTGGCACTTACCTGGTTTGACAGCTCGTTGTAGCTGGGGTTGTAGAAGAACTTGCAACATGGCGGGGTTGTTTAAACTTTTCATAATTTGTACTGGATTTGGTTCTGGAAGTAATCCCTTTTGATTACTGTGCATCTTCAGCAAATACAGAAATAAGAAACATTAGACCAAGCACAAAAGATGGAATTTTAAAGGCATTCTTCCAGAAATTCTCATTTGCCTAAGATCTATTGACTCGTAAACACAATCTGTTTTATATATCTGCTGTACACTGCTACCATTGTGCTCAATTACATGTTAAGATGTCCTGTCACACATTGGACATGAAATCCTCATAGACTATTTCAGCTAAATTCTAATGGGCTTCAAGAAGACTAAAGATTAATAGAATATATCTCTTTACAAAGTACAAATAGATGACGAGGGAATCTCAATTTGCTAACAAGGAGATAACGTGTTGTTTTAACATGACTACTTTGTGGCTAATAGGAGAATCTTACTACATTGCTAATCGGAAGTTTAACAGTGTGGGCTGCCTCGCAAATCAGAATTTTCTTATACTAAAAAGATCTTTATTTCATTACCTTAATCCTCCAATTTGAGACTAAGAAGAACTGGCTTTGCATATATGTAATTGGTAGCTCCCTAAAAACAAAATTGTTTTCAGTTCTTAAAACCAGTGTGATATATGAGGATATTAAAATAAAAAGCAAACTGTAAACTTCTAGCCTGAGAAAACGGAGAAATGACAGGGACAACTGGGTCCTTCTCCCAGGCCAGATACTGTGAAATTGAGAGGGAAAGGGAGAAACTGGCATATGATCATTGAGAAATCCGCAGAGAGAGCCAAGGTGTGAAGGTAAACAGGAGTGAGAATGAGAGACCTTGGACCAGCACAGGGTGATTCAGGGAAGGGCATTTGAGTTGTTCAGTGGTCCGGTTCCCTTTGCACTGCCTTTAGGGAGCATGGCTCTGCTGACCAGCACAGCAGGGCAGGAAAGAGTGGCACTGTCCCAGTGACAGCCAGAGGACCAATGACTCAACAATAGGGAGGCACACCAGGACAGGGACAGTGGGGACCAAATAATGCTAGTGTGGGCAGAACAGCTGGTCAATGACAACCTCGTTCCCATATCCCCAGCCTTCTCAGTTCCTCCCTCGCACACCCACAGTGCAAGGTAGAACAGTTTCAATGGAGGAAAACAGAACTGAGCGCAAGACAGGGAGGGGAGAGGCAAAGGGTTCTTGCAGGGCTGTCTGGATGGGGTGGGAAGAGGACCTGGCCAAATGTGAATGGTGAAGGCAGAGCATCTCTGCCCTGAGGTCCCTGCCTGCCTTCCCTAGACCCTAGCCTAAGTCCCATATTTACCTCTCCCTGTCTATTCCTTCTCCCATCAAACTATTTTTTTTTTGACAGGGCAGATTAAACCTAGGGTCTTATGCAGCATATGTTCTACCACTGAGCTATACCCCCAGCTCCTACACCCCACCCCATTATATAAACACTAACATACAAGGAAGCTGATAGCTGCCTCCAGGAAATATGTGTTCATAGGAGACAGCAACTAGACACTTAGGAAACAGAGCTGCTCAAAATAAAGGCAAAAAACTGGATTGCTTATAAGAAAGAAAGCAAAATCAATGAATAAGAAATAACAAGAAAGTCTAAAAAGAAAATGAATTTTTATTAGTAACATGAAGCAAAGCCATGCAGTTATAAAGACTAACTGGTGAGCAATAGTGGGTATGGAAACATAAACACTGAGAAAAATAAAAGCGGCTCTCATTTACTATAGACTTGGCATTGTTCTAAGCACTTCACGTGGGTTAGATCACAAATTCTTCGAAAACAATTCTATAAGTTGGTATTATTATCCCCATTCAATAGATGAGGAAGCTGAAGAAATTCATAAAGCATTATTCTTAATCTCCATTATACGATTTAACATGAATAAAATAGTAGAAAAAATATGTACATATATATGATTAAAAAATAAAATAGTGATCTAAAAGGTCAGGTTAAAGAAATAGAAAGTACAAGAAGACAAGTATAAGCAGGGGACAGAGGTAGAAGTGTCAAGACCTACATAAAAGGAATCCTGAAGGAGAAAATATGAAGGAAATCTCTGAAGAAATGACAACTGAGAATATCTCATTATTAAAGAACATTAAAGACCACAGAATGGAAGGGTTTACAATGTCCCAAATAGGATGTCCAAAAGAAAAAGAGCCCATCTTTTCACATTTCTTGGCATGAGATTTATGGACATCAAACCTAAAGAAAAACTGTGAAAAGCTTCCAATATGAAAGAGCATACCTCCAAATAAATAAAGATCAACATCAACTCCTTTCTCAAGGCACCTGCACTAGACGCAGGGAGATGATGAACTTGTATTTTCCAAGTAGTACAGGAGAAAAGCTCTGGACCTAGACTTTTGTATTTAGCTAAGCTACTATTTAAATATCAGAAAGGAATGAAAATGTTCTCAACTATACAAGTTATCAGAAGGGTTTCCCACATGAATACCTCTCTCAAAGTGTCCTTGGAAGAAGTACTCTGGCGAGAAAAGAAATAAATGTAAAACAATATTGCCTGTTATGTGAAAATTAATCTATGTAATTATCATTTTACTCTTGTTTACAAAATATAGGGTCATAAAACAATAAAATAATATTAAAGACGACTCTAAAGTAAAAACGTAGACAACAATATGGCGGCAGTAGGGCAGGATGGAGGAAATGAGTGCAGGTGAGAACAATCTCAGTAGAAGACAGAGTACTGGTGAACCTGGGAGTGCTCTTTAAGGATTCAGGGACAACCCCCAGGAAGATAAAGATAGACTGTGTAGCTCTCAAACCAGAAGAAGAAAGACTTATCTATCTAATAGAAGGAAAGGGAAAATAAAGGGAGTTATGTACCTAAAACAACATATACAGAAAAAAATGGCAATATAAACCAAAAAAAAGTTGTAGCCATTGCAATGTCAGACAAAAATTTTCAAGGCAAAAAAAACCCAAAAACAAAACCACAAATATTGACAAAATGATCGATATGATTATGAACAAATGTGTGCCTAATAATTAATATATATTCAAATACATTCTATATATCTAATATATACATAGCAACAACTGACAGAATAAGGAGAAAAATCAACAATTATATATGAAAATTTCTAATAGATTCCTCTGAGACACAAATCAAGCAGATAAAAAGAAGAAAACATATTGAAAATTCAAATGAAAGTTAATGAGAATGAACTGATACGAACTGATATTTATGTACATATATCTATGTACATACGCATTCATAACCCACAAGCATAGAGCTTGAGTGGCTCTGAGCACAGGTGGATCCACTACCCATCAGGGCACTAAGGCCACAACATCCATTTCTCCCCAAATCAACTTTAGAGATTAAGTTCTCTAACCTTAATCAATACAATTAGAAATGTGTAGCAGAAAAATAGCTTGTCAAAATTCCTAATTTGTTATAAACCAAAACTATGCATGTTAATTAAGCTTTGAGTTTAAAAGGAAATCATAATAAAAATTGAAACATTCATAATTTAAAAGTTATGACATGGAAGCATAGCATTAGTTAGAAGGAAATGTACCTTAACTGCATTTATCAGAAAATAACCAGACTGAAAAAAAAAAAAGAGAGTTAAGCATTGACATCAGTAAAGATGGGTAAATATATTCCCTTCCTCCCTTCAAAAAAAAAGGAGAAAAGGAAATCTAAAGAACAAAGAAAAAAGGAAATCATAAAGGCATAAATAAGCAAAAGAGAACATTTTGAAATGATGAATATAACAAAAGCTATTACTTTGAAAAAAATAGATCTTTTATAAGCCTGATCAAGGATCAAAAGGAAAATGCAAATAAATAAAATATAGAAAGAAATGAGGAAACCAGACAGGATGTTTTAAAAATAATAAATTATATGTCAATAATGTTGAAAGCTTAGATAAAATTGATAAATGTATAGGCTACACTCAAATGTGAAATATGGCATAGAAAGAATAAAAACTAAAATATGTAACTATCCATAGATGAAACTTATGTGGCAATCAATGAGTCATTTTGGAAGAAGCACAAGGACTAGGCCCACACGGGTTTATTTGTTTATTTTTGTTTCTTTGTGTGTACTGAGACTTGAACCTAGAAGTGCTCTGTCACTAAGTTACATCCCTGGCCCTTTTTATTTTTTGAGACAGGGTCCTGCTAAGTTACTGAGGCTAGCCTTGAACTTGTGATCTCCCGCCTCAGTCTTCCAAGTACTTAGGATTATAAGTGTACGCCTCCATGCCTGGCATCTCATGATTTTATAGACATCCCTGTTTATACAAGCTGATCTATGAGACAGAAAGAAAAGGAAGAGGTAGAAAAGTACTAAAATCATTTTATAAGATCAGTGTTATCTTAATCCAAAAAATAAGAATGGTACCAAAAATTTAAGTGCGTTCAATTTATGAGTGCATGTGTACACCACGTATCAAATAAAATACTGTCAAATCAAACAATGCATTGAAAAAACGGTGTTATCAATTAGGGTTTAGAATAAAAGGGTGGTTCATATAAGAAAATGTGTGATTGACCACATTAGTGAGCTTGTGAAGAAATCACACAATTATCTCAAACATTGTAGAAATAGTTACATAAAATTTAATCCCTATTTATGATTTTAAAACATCTCAGAAACTTGATAAAAAAAAATATATGTACTGCAAACCTATAGCAAACACCAGTGATAACTTACTTTGTGTGTGTGTGGCACTGGAGAATGAACCCAGGCCAGGGGTTCACAAGAGTAGCTAGGATTACAGGTGTGTATCATCCTTCCTGGCATATAATTACATTTATGACTGAAAAATATGTACGATTTCTGTCACTGTTATCCAATCACAAAGGGCCATGTAGGTCATTCTAAGGAATTAGAATCAGGGTAGGCATTAAAGAATATGAAGAAAGAAAATGACATAATGTAATTTGAGGATAAGAAAGATCACTTGGGTGCACTGTGGAAGGGGGATTAGAGGAGGAAAGACGAATGGCTTGAGGACCATGTAGGGAGTTATTCTAATCACAATAGTGAGCAAAGATGACATCCTGACTGAAGTAACAAACATGCAGACAAGGTCTCAAGGACTTGTGATTTTAGACGCAGAGTTGAAAGAATTTGCTGATATTTCTGACATGTAGACATAAGGACACCAATCATAATTAACGCATGACACATAAAGTTGTTACAGAACATAAAAAAGCAAGTGCCCGAATAAAATAATTTTCTTTTGAAATGTTGAAATTGAACTATTTATTTCATTTAAAGGTAGGCTAATAAATGAGCCTTTGGAACTATAGATTTACTACTTATAGAAATTTGGTCCAAAAAATACGTCTGCAAATCATAATTAACAGACAACCATTGAGGCAATTGGAGTGAGTTAGAGGAAGAAAGTCAGAAAGTGAAATATAGAAGTCTACAATATCTGCCCTTTGGGGAAAAATAGGAGTTAGGGAAGGAACCATTAGGCAGGTAAGAAAAAGAATGGTGTGACAGAATCCATGGTAGCAGAGAGTTTTAAATGTCAGAGATCAAGCAATAAAAGACTAAAAATATTTTATATATACCTGCAAGATACAAATATTAAGAAATCCTTGTTTAAAAATGTTCAACATCTTCTAGTAATTAGAGAAATGCAAATCAAAATTACAATAAGATTTCATCTCACACCAGTCAGAATGGCAGTTATCAAGAATACAGACAACAATAAATGTTGAAGAGAATATGGGGGAAAAGGCACACTCATACATTGCTGATGGGACTGAAAATTGGTGTAACCAATCTGGAAAGCAGTATGGAGATTCCTTAGAAAACTTGGAATGGAACCACCATCTGACCCAGCTATCCCACTCCTCGGTATATACCCAAAGGACTTAAAATCAGCATACTATAGTAACATGGCCACATCAATGTTTATAGCAGCTCAATTTACAATAGCTAAACTGTGGAAGCAATTCAGATGCCCTTCAATAGATGAAAGGATAAAGAAACTATGGTATATATACACAATGAAATATTACTCAACATTAAAAGAGAATGAAATTATGGCATTTGCTGGTAAATGGATGGAGTTGGGAGAATACCATGCTAAGTGAAGTAAGCCAATCCAACAAAAAAACAAAGACCAGATGTTCTCTCTGATAAGTGGATGCTGATCCATAATGGGGGGGGGGGGCAAA
>NW_026000082.1:2371087-2377020 GCF_001458135.2 Marmota marmota marmota
GGGGGGGGGGCATGGGAAAAACAGAGGAACTTCGATTGGGCAAAGGAGAAGGAGGGGTGGGAGAGGGGCCTGGGGATAGAAAAGATGGTGGAATGAGATGGACATCATTATCCTAGGTACATGTATGACTGCACATATGGTGCGACACTATATTGTGTACAACCAGAGAAATGAAAAGTTGTGTACAATGAATCAAAATGTATTCTACTGTCATATGTACCTACTTAAAATAAATTTTTAAAAAGTAAAAGAAAGAAAGAAAGAAATTCCTGTTGATTTTAATGAGAGAAAATTCACTTGACTAGTGTTGGCAGGAACTATATTGCATTAGACTGAGAAAAAAATGGAAAATTAAGAAATGGTGACAATGAGTAAGATCTTTTTGTTCAAAAAGCTCTGGTTATATGGTTATAAAGGCCAATATCTGAACAGGGAAAGGCTTTTTTTAAGGAAAAGGCTTGTAGCAGATGGGATGGAGCTAGTGAAGCAAGTAAAAATAAGTAGAAAGGCAATGATCAAGGGCCCCGAGGATGGGGGCACAGCCATAAGCCCCTTGCTTGGGCAGATGGAGACATAACCCTACCTCCAAGAGGGCAGAAATATTTACCGGCTTTGTTCACTGGAGAGTACTAAACATCTCTGAGTGCATGTCGTGGGTACCCTACTAGTACTTGTGAACAGATGCTATTGATCAGAGAAAGAAGCAGGAAATTTGGGCATGGATAAGAAAAGATGAAGGAATGCATTCAACACATGGCCTTCATATTTCTATTCAGTACGAACCATGATCATTGGGCAGAAACAAAGAAAAAAGCAGGAACAGAGTGCAGGGTTTAGGTAATTTCTGTTAAAATGGAAAAGAGCTGATAAGAGACAAGCTGAAGATTTGCTGGGGTGGGGGCAGCTATAACTACATGTCATTCATCCATAATGGCATCAAGCTACCCAGTTGTTTGTTTTTCTCAAAGAGTACACAGGGCCCCAATTTCAGAGGTAGGCCACCGGACCAAACAGAGTTTTAAACTCAGCAAATCTATCGCAATGAATAGACAACTTAACCAGAGGAAATGAAGTTGATGGTGAATGAATGGCTGAAGTAGTGACTTACATAAGGATATAAGAATGAGAACCTCTAAGGGGGATCAGAGTGAGTCAAAGAGGGTAGGAAGAGGGTGGGAGATGTCAGAGTAGAAGCCTAAGAACAAGAGCTTGTCCAGTCTTCTAATTTCCTCTCTCCAGCTCATCTACACATAAACCACTTTCAGATTAATCTCCAGGTGGTTTATCTTTGATTCTGTCACACCTTGTTTATTTAAGTTCTAAACTGCCTATCAAATTCAACCTAAATTCTTTGAGTACTCCACATAGTCCCTGCTTGGGCTTCAACCTATACCTCTCTATACAAAGTGCAACTAGACCATGTATCACTCTCCAAGCATGTAAATTCAACTCAGACTACTGCTGGAACAGTTTTTCCCACCTAGGGTGACCACTCCCTGCCTCCTGAGGGGTCCCAGATCTAGCAAGTAAAAATACAGGATGTTCAGTTAAATTTGGAGTCAGATACACAACGAATAATTTTTAATATAAGTATGACTCATGTAAAATCTGTATTTGGCAATCCTATCCTCCACCCCCATTAACACATGTCAATATCTCATCTGCTCTTGAATGTCACCCTAAAATGTCACCTTCATCATGCAATCTTCCCCAATTTTCTTCATTGAATCAACAAATATTTGCTGAGCCCTAGGATGAAAATTGTGGTCTCTGAGATCTCTAAGGAACTTTGAGGTTACAGAAGTAGAGAGGGAAATAAGTAGAACAGAGAAGTAAGTACAATATGCCTTGTGAGGAAAAGAGGAGACCTTTGCTATGGATGCTTATGAACACTTGTTGAAAAAGAGGCATTTATAAACTCACAAAGGGAATGGGGATGTGGCTCAATGGTAGAGTGCTTGCCTATCACGTATGAGGCCCTGGGTTCAATCCCCAGCACTGCAAAGCAAACAAACAAAAAATTCACAACAGAAGAGCAACTCAAATAATTTGAGTTGTATGAATGAAATTCCTTCAAAAATACACTTTACTAAATACAATTTCTTGGGTTTTTTTTTTTGGTTGTTGCTGTTGTTGTTTGATTGGTTGGTTTTAGGTACTGGGGATTGAACCCAGGAGCACTCTACCACTGAACTACATCCCAGGTCCTTTTTTATTTTTATTTTGAGACAGAGTCTTGCTAACAAGTCCAGGCTGGACTTGAACTTGCAATCATCATGTTTCAGCCTCTGGAGTAGCTGGGATTATAGCTGTGCATCACCAAGTGGACTCAATTTCTTTTTTTGTAACAATTTCTGGCTTGATTTAATGAAGATACCAGTTAGCCAACTTTAAAAAAAAAAGATGAATATCTTCAATGTAATAGAAATATAACAATGGTCCAATTAAAGCTCATTACTTTGGGTAGACTAGATAGATTAACATAGTATTAGAGGGGGCTGGGGTTGTAGCTCAGTGGTAGAGCACTTGCCTAGCATGTGCAAGGCACTGGGTTCGATTCTCAGCACCACATATAAATAAATGCATAAAATAAAGATCCGTCAATATCTAAAAAGAATTTTTAAAAAGAGATAGTATTAGTATGTTCTATATCCTAAAAAAGAGGGGGAAAAAATCCTGCTTACCACACGTTGAGCCGCTATCAATGCTGCTAATGTACTTCGTCCAGGCGCTCCTGGGGCACAGAAGGAAACCTGGACTTTGCTTCCCTTGACGGTCATGCCATCTGCTGCTTGCTGAACCTCTTCAGCGTGCTCTGCAGTGTGATACTCAACCACTGCAAAGCCACCAACGTAACTACCTTCATCCTGTGCAAGCTGACAATAATACATTTTATTAAAAGGGAATTTTGATGTTGACTTAGAAACATTGACTTACAATAAATAATTTTCAAGTTCAAGAACATTTATACATATTAGCACATGATGCTGATGAAGATAATATTTTCTTTTTCTATGAAAATAAAACTTTACTCCCTGCTCAGATACATTCCTTCCTGAAGACAGGAAGATAAAACAGGGGTCTGTCAACTTTTTGATTTTTCTAATTTATTTTAACAGTCAATGCTCAAATGATAATAATCACTAAAGAGTAAGAAAAAGTATTTTTAAGAAAAAAATTTAATTTATAGGAAAACATGGGGACACAATAATGAAAGCTTTCTTTAAAACAAAACTCACTGGATACATGGACAATGAAACACACCAAAGAATTACTGGAACACACATCAACGTAAAATAAAATTAGTATTTCAGGAGCAGAAAGGGAGGAGGAAGCATTCAACTTGTAGTTCAGCAGTTTAGGCAGATTCCAGCAATCTGGTCAAGTATACCAGATTAATTTCTGAAAATTGTGTCCCAGGTTTGTTAAAATACCATATGTAACACACAACCTTTATTTCTGAAGGTAACCTAAGTAAACGGCTGCCATGTAGAACTTGATTTATTTCTAGTCACCCACCTGTAGGAGTGTAAGGGAAGATACTAAAGTCCTGGATCTGTAAAGACTGGCACAAAGAGCAAAAATAAGAACAAAATAAGAAACTACAATGTTTCTAAGTTTTGAACATGTCTGAATCATCTTACATACATTTATGCTCAAAGGGATCAATGTGACAACTTCCAGGTTTGTGTGTCTTTGAGAAGACACACTGACAACACTTCTCTGTGTTTGGCATCTCAGATATTATTACAAATAAATCGCTTCTTAGTTCTTTTCAGTCTCCTTTATTTTTTAAATGAACTGTCTTCTACTTTCTGGTATACGTAGACCAAATTTCCATCGTTCCTTCATGTGCTTTATTCCCTTTAAAACTATCTTCAAATGTCTTTGTCTCCATGAACCATTTTACAATCACGTGGGGAAAAGTGAAGATGCATACTCCTTCCCAACAACTCTGTTCTCATGATCCAAGCCAGAACTTCAAACTGGATTTGTAAAGGTCACCAATCCCTTTGGTCTCCTGACCGCAGTGACTGTGTCTTTAACGCTGTCTGTGTCAACTTACCATGCACTAGGCCTCAGTTAACAGACCCACGGAAAAGAAAGCATTCTGACATTTTTTTAAGTATTTATTTTTTAGTTGTACTTGGACACAATACCTTTATTTTATTTACTTATCTTTATGTGGTATTGAGGATCGAACCCAGGGCCTTGCTCGAGCTAGGCGAGAGCTCTACCGCTGAGCCACAACCCCAGCCCCGACATTGTTGTTTTAATAATCTTTTTTGAAAACTTTAAAAATACCATTTACTATTTCTGTTTCATTATGATGAGCTTCCTTCCTTCACAATATGTAATATCATTTTAAGTCTTTCAAATGACAAAATCATTTTAACTCCATGGCATCAGTAGTTTTAGAGAAGAATATTTCAGCTCAAAGAAAGCCATTCAAAGATATAATGGGTTGACTTGCAATCTAGTTAATTTTCCACTATTTTGAAGTATTTGAAAAGCTAAATGGTCACTCAAAAATATTACAGCAAACATTTTCTATTAGTGTAAAGCATGACTCAATAATCTAGCTGTAAGGTAGCTGTCAACTCTGGGGTTCATAATTCAAACATAATGAATCATGATTGCCATTTCCCCTCATATTTGCCTCAAAGCCTCAACTAAAGTTATAAAGAATTATGTATGACTACAGGATGATATTGCTATAATTCTTAGTCCACAAGAATATCATATCAATAAGGCAATCAACTTTTAATAACTGGACAATGATAAAAGTCCAACTATAACTAAAACAAAATATATTTTTTAAAAAGTTTATAATAAAATATTCTAATTTTATAAAATTCTTGGATGGTTTCTTTGATGCTTATATTGGGATCGGAGGGGTGGAAATGTAAGAAAAAGGATGGTAGCATTAATCATATTTATGTACATACATATATTACTAAAAACAAAAAAATGTAAAGCCAAAAAATATATATATCTGTATCTGCATGATCTTGCTCATATTCAGAATCTAAAAAAGCTGAAATTCTAGAATTAGAGAGCAGAATGATGGTTAACAGCAGGTGAGACAATTGCAATGTGTGATTGAAGAAATGTTGGTTAAAAGATACAAAACTCAAAGAGATAGGAAGAATAAGTTCACTGTTGCACAACATGGTGGCTATAGTGGACAATGTATTATTGAAAAATGGTAAGAGAGTGGATGTTTAGTGTTCTTATAACAAAAAATGACAATCACAGGAGCTGGCAGTGTAGCTAAGTGGTAGAATGTTTGCCTGGCATGCACAAAGTCCTGGGTTCAATCCCCAGCATTGCAAAATAAGTAGATAAACAAATATTTTTAAAAAATATTTTAAGTAATGCATATTATAATTAGCTAGATTTACTTACTTCGTAACATATATATACTTTAAGATATCATGTTATACATGATGAACATATGTAATTTTATCTGTCAAGTTAAATACACACATACACGCACTCTCCAATTTCAAAATTTCTATTGCAATAGTAAGAATTCAACAAATGTAAGATTAAAGGAAAATGGGAAGAAAAAAGAGGGAAGGAGGGAGGGAAAAGAGCATGGAAGGAAAGGGAAGGTGGTAAAAAAGAAAAAAATGAAGACAAGGAACAGGAATAATTGATCAGTTGCTATCAAAACTCAGGAAGGGAAGGAGTTTTTACACGGTATATATTCTCTCTATTTACTATTATAAAGCACTTGACATTTCTCACCAGTGCTGTTAGTTTTCAGGATCTTCTCTAAATGTCTCACCTCCATGACTCCATTAAGATATACTTTTAAACTTCATGATACTTTTCTATACTCCATTATACCACTCTTCGTACATCATGTGCAATTACTTGCCTACTTGTCTTTCTCCTCTACAGAATTTTGAGGGAGGGAGGGAAGG
>NW_026000082.1:2377045-2387450 GCF_001458135.2 Marmota marmota marmota
GTATAAGAGACAGGAGAGAGAGAGAGAGAGAGAGAGAGAGAGAGAGAGAGAGAGAAAGAATATCCTTCTATTCTCTGCATTTTGGGCACTTGGCATAGAATCTGGCACAGAGAAACAAATGGATAAACAAATGGATAAACAAATGGATAAACAAATGGATAAACAAATGGATGAATCAACACATGGCTGGACAAATGGATGGGATGAGGAGGGGAATGAGCAAGCCATGGATTTGCTAAGGCATACTTAACTACACACAGTATAGTTTGGCCCTTGAACAGAAGGAATTGACTTAAAATTTCACATGTGATTAAAGTCTTCCTTATAGACTAGAACAGAATCAAATTATCCATTGTAATATTCACACAGGTATGAAAAATAAATGTTTGAGTTTACACAGGAGATATATACACAGATATTTCTAGGTGATCTCCTAAAAATACATACCTGGCAAAACACAGGCTTGTGGATACTGGAAAAAAATTGCAATAGCTCTTCTGAATCCCTGTAGTCACTAGGGAGTTTATCTATACAAAGGCACTTAGAATGAATGAGCTCTGAGGCCAATAGATTAACATCCATCCATTGTGCAAAGAGTGCTGATGCTCCCAACTGTTTACCCAATAGTTCCAATCTAGCCTTTGCAGCAAAGTCCTTTTTCATGTATTCCACAAATCCATAGCCTTTGGAATGGCCAGTAACTTCACTGTAGACGAGAAAACATCTCTCAATATTTCCGTAAGTACGAACAAGTTCTTCAAACTCTTCTAACGTGAAAGAAATGGGCAGATTGGTAATACACAGCAAAGCATCGGTGGGCTGGAGTTGAACTATCAAGTCTTTGCCTCGAAAAGAATATTGATGAAACATCTGAATTGCACTCTGGGCTTGTTCTCCATTCAATAAGGTAACAAAAGCTGGAAGATAATAATAAAGTGAATTAAAGAGTTTTCTAGGCTAGTGTTTTCCAATTTTTTTACTGTGACCCACAGTAAGAAATCCATTTTATGTTCACGCACAATTTTTCTGAAACATAATTATCATGAAATTATACCCCTGTTATATGAAAAGCACAAAGCACTAATTTTTTAAAGTTCTATTTCACAGTTTTCTTAATGCTGACATCTCACTAAACTACTTCCATGGTCAGTTGTTCAAATAGAAAGTATGGAAATTATATTAGGAGTTCCATTGTAAAGTCCTACCATATTCTAAGAGTTTTTTTTTTTTTTTTGGTAATCTCCTCCAAAATATAGAGATATAATTTTTCCCTAACAATTTGTGATACAAAAATCTTATGAAGTCTTCATAAAAAACAAAAACAAAAAACCACAAAGGTATAGCAAAAAGACCAACTGCCCAGAGGAGGAGAGCCAGTTCTCACCAACTCATGTATGTATTTTCTTAAAATAAGATTACTTAGGTTGAAACAATTCACAAATGTATATAATTTGGTATACTTTTATGAATAATATCTAATGAAAAGATCACATGATTTTGATCTTAGACAAATAGCCTAGTTTTAAATTTGATAAAACAATAAAAAACTGACCTCTCTACCTAATGAAATCATTCCAGCACCAAACAACAAATTGATATGATAATTTATACAATATAGCTAGGTATGGTAGAGATCCAATCTACTAAGGAGGCTGAGGCAGGAGGATCATAATTTGAGGCCAGTCTCAACAACTTAGCAAAAATTTTGTTTTAAAATAAAAATTAAGAAAGGGCTGGGGTGTAGCTTAATGGTAGAGCCCCACTAGGTTCAATCCCTTGTACCATCCCCCCAAAGTAATTTAAACACAAGGTTCTAAATCAATGAAAAAAAAAATCATACAATGTGTGTCTATTAAAATTTTAGGGCTGGGGATGTGGCTCAAGCGGTAGCGCGCTCGCCTGGCATGCGTAAGGCCCGGGTTCGTTCGACCCTCAGCACCACATATAAACAGAGATGTTGTGTCCGCCGAGAACTAAAAATAAATAAATAAATATTAAAAAAAAATTTTTAGCCATGTTAATTATCTATTTATCTAATAAAGTAAAAATATTTTGAGCAACTTTCTAAGAAAATTGGAAAGCCCCACATTAAAAGAAATAACACAGGACAATCCATAAGTTACAAATAAGTTGCTCTAAAGAAAGTTCCTCCGGGGGCTGGGGATGTGGCTCAAGCGGTAGTGCGCTTGCCTGGCATGCGTGCGGCCCCGGTTCTATCCTCAGTACCACATACAAACAAAGATGTTGTGTCAGCCAAAAACTAAATAATAAATATTAAAAATTCTCTCTCTCTCTCTCTTTAAAAAAAAAAAAAAGAAAGAAAGTTCCTCCCTCTCCCACTCTATTGGAAATATACAGTGGAGTTGCTCTACATAAGCATTTAATTTACCCAAATTCAATTAGAACAGCATGATAATGAGTTTAATATAGAAAATATGTATAAAGCAAGAAAGGAAGAAAGAATTTAAATAGCCTGGGTAATTCTGCCTGTCATTTCAATCTGTTCTTCCCTCAGCTGGTCTTCGTGCCCACGTAGGTGGCTCGCAGTGTGAGCATCTCACCACACTGAGTATGAAGCTAACATTTAAAAAACACATCTTTCATTTAACATGGTCTCCAAATGCAAGGAAATCATTGCCAACGGAAGAGCCAATGCTTTCAACACTAGAGAAAAAATAGCTTTGCCATACTTATTGAGAGAATATCTCTTGGTTTCCAACACCCTTTTTAAATGGCTTAAGTTATTTTGATTCTGTATCTTTTTTCACCTCTTATGCTGATATAAAATATCATCTAACTCAATTTCCTTAAAACATGCAAATAAGTCAACTGACAGTTTGTAAATACTGGTTGTGTTCCTAATATCAGCCATAAAATCATCAGCTCATGTGTTATTTGAATTCTCAAGACATTTGGAACTGTTTATTATTCCCCCTGCTTTTTTTTTTTTTTTTTTTTTTTTTTTTGGTACTGGGGATTGAACTAAGGGGCACTCAACCACTGAGCCATATCTCCAGCCCTATTTTGTATTTTATTTAGGGACAGGGTCTCACTGAGTTGCTTAGCACCTCACTTTTGCAGAGGCTGGCTTTGAACTCGAAATTCTCCTGCCTCAGCCTCCTGAGCTGATGGGATTATAGACACATGCCACTCACCCTGCTAACATTCCCTTTATTAATTTCCTTGGTATACTCTTTCTTGGGTCATACATGGGTAAACTGTCTGAGTACTCACTCCTTCCTCTGTTTCCTTTGTTACATCTTTCTCCTCTGTGCATAGCTACAAGGTAGCTCTCTTTTTTGTTCTTCCTGGCAGATTCACACACAGAAATACCTGTGTGCCTGTATCCAGCAGCTTCCAGCCACTGAGTCCCTCTTCTCTCCTGCTACACCTTCTTTCCTTGGGGCAATCGAGTCTCCTCCCATTTATTCAGTAGTATGTGACAAGTACCATGTTAGGCACCCAATGCACTGGTGAATAAAACAGGTACGATTCCTTTCAACATAGAGCTTACACTCTAATAGGGACACGAAACACTTAACAATGAGTTACAAAATGTGGTGTCATCAGAGAGGAAGTAGGAAGGACCATGGGAGCAATTTAATACAGCAAATAACACAGTCTGGAAGCCCAAGAGGGCATCCTATACTCTAATAATTCCCAAACCAATGTCAATGTTTTTAATCTTCAGTTACACACACACACACACACGCGCGCACACACACGCACACACACATGCACACATGCACACACCGGACTGTCCAAACATTACTAATGATCTTCATCTTATTGCCACCAAGAAAAACAAAAACTCAATTACTGCTCCTCTTCCTTTGTTCCTTATTCTAGCTGGTGACCTAACACTCACAAATCCGAAACCCGGGAATCCCCCTAGACTTGTCTCCTTCATCTCCTGCATAAAAAGTTCTCGAATTCCACCCTTATTCAATAGGTCTTGAATCCATCCTCTTTTCTTTGTTCTTCTAGTTTTTCCTCTTTTTAATCCTTTTTTCACAGATGACAATACAGCACTCTCAAAAACAGGAGCTTAATTGTGTCTGTTTACTGCCCGAACTGCAATGGTTTGGTATTACCAACGCAGCCGGAGCCCAGCTCAGCCAACAAGCCCTTCTAGCGAAGCCTTCCCCAGTTTGACTCCAGCCTCGATAACTGCCCTAGTCCCTCCCCTTCCCACACTGTTCTTTATTCTCTGACAATACTGAATTATTTGCAGGTCCTGTAAACATCAGGTTGTTTCAGGCATCTTATACATTACACATGTAGTTCATCTTGCTACAAGATCCTTCCCTGTATCTTCAGCTACTTGGTTGAGTTTCAAATTCAGCCCAGGGACTGCTGCACCATGGCTTCCAGGAAGCCTTCCCTGAAGCTCTCTCCCAGCCAAAGTTCGCCGTTCCTGGTTTTCCGATACCTGTGCATTTTGAACTTTGCTTGAATCGTTGCATAAATTACTATGACTGTATCCCCACCAACTGCTGCAGTCATGACACCTAGATAAATGAATAAATGCATGCATCCATAGAGTGACAATATATTTAAAAACTGACAATCTCTTATTTTTTCTTCTCCTTTGGGGATCTGCATTTACTCAACCCAAATAAAAGATTTTATGGTAGAAACTAAATGTCATAAGCAAATTTAAAATTTCAAGCAGTAGGAAAAAAGGTCACTTTTGTTCTTATATAGCTTCTTCCATGTTTTTCAAAGATCATAAATTCACTAAAAGCAATAATTTTTTTTTCTCACATTAACTCTGGTCGAAGTGGCAGATGTCATTTTAAAGAGAAAAGCTTGTAAGGGATTTTAGGATTAATTCTCTTATGCTTTTCCTGTGTTAAATATTCCACAATTGGTCCCAACTCTTAAGACAAGTCATTGCTTGCTCACTATTAACTCATTATTGGGATAAATTTGATGGAAAGCATGCCACACATTTTCCCCTAAAGTATCCTATTTTAGTTTAGTATGGCACTACCCCACTTGGTGCTGGGCTTGAACCCAGGGCTTCACAAATGCTAGATAAATACTCTACCCCTGAGCTACATCCCCAGCCCTCATGTTTGTATTTTAATACAATAATTTCCTCATATCTACTATAGAAAGCTCTGGTTGATAGGTTATAGTTTATAAGTGTCAGCATCTTTTATCAATCTACTTATTAATTATACGTTTCTACAGATACCATCATTGCTACTGAAATCCAAGGAAACACCATTTAATACAATTAATGCATTTCTTTGTTGTGTTATTTTAGTGGGTGACTTAGGGCTTACAGTGCATCTTCAACCTATCACAGTCTACTCTCAAGTAATATTATACACTTCATGTATAGTACAGGAGCTTGACAACAGTGTACTTCCATGTCCCCCACACCAGTCTTTGTATTATCGCTATTACACATCTTATTTCTACATGTGTTATAAATTTCAAAATAGTGTTATTTCTACTCTAAAAAGTCCATTATCTTTTACATAGACTTAAATATTAAGAAAAAGTCTTTACCCACATAATGACCATATCTGGTATTTGTGTGTGTGTGTGAGTGTGTAGTTCCAGATTTTTGTCTAGTATCATTTTTCTTCCTGCTTGAAGAACTTTCTAAAATATTTCCTACAATGCATGTTTGAAGACAATTATTTCAATATTATTGTATGACTGAAAAATATATTTTACCCTCATTTTTAAAAGATTTTCAAAGGGTAAAGCATTCTATACTATTTTTATTTTCAACAAAGGAAAAAAAATGTTGTCCTGTGCTCTTCTCATTTGTATGGTTTCCTTTGTGTCATTTCCTGTGATCATCTTTATCTTTGTTTCTCTAAACATCTTTTCCCTCCCCGCTTTTAAGATTTCTTCTTTATTGTGAATTATAAGCAATTGATTGCAATGTGCTTTGTAGTCCTCTTTATTTGTGCTTGGGGTTAAGTTTATCAGCTTAGAATTTTCACCAAATTTAGAAAATTTTCAGCCATTAATTCTTTATATGCTTTTATCTGTTTTCCCATTGCCACCACCAACCCTTTTGGGAATTCTAATTACTCCAGTATTAGGACTCTTGAAGTTGTCCCACAGTTCACTTATAAAATAGTTCATATTTTACAGTCTTTTTTATTCTTTGTTTCATCTTTGATAGTTTCTTTTGTTACCTTTAAGTTCACTAACCTTTCCTCTGCTATGTCTATCCCACTGCTAAATGTAGTTTTCATCTTTGGGACTATGATTTGGTAAATTTTTAAAAATTTTAAAAATCTACTTCACATGCTCAATCCTTATTAGAACTTCTTATACCTATAGAACACAGTTATAAAAACTGGCTTAATGTCCTTCATTAATTTATCTGCATCAATTCCAGGTCAGTTTTGAGTAATGTTTCTCCTCATGATGGTTTGTACTTTCTTTTCTTTTTAAAAATCTTTTTAAGTTGTAGATGGATACAATATTTTTATTTTATTTATTTATTTTTATGTTGTGCTAAGGATCGAACCCAGTGCCTCATATGTGAAAGGCAAGTGCTCCACCACTGAGCTACAACCCCAGCCCCAGTTTGTTCTTTCTTGCTTCTCTGCTATGTCTGATCATTTGTTGTTGTTGTTGGGATGCCAGACATTGTACATTTGGTCTTGTTTGAGTGCTAGATACTTCTGCATTTATATAAATACTCTTGAGTTTTGTTTTAGGGTATGGTTACACTTTTGGGACACAAGTGGATCTTTCCTGGTTGTACTTTTAAATTTTGCTAGCTAGGTAGAGAGTATCATTCGTCTAGAGGGAATCTTCCTCCCTCCTGAAGCAAAACCTTTCTCATTTCTCCTAGTGCAGAATGAATTATGCAGGATATTATTCTGGCTGGTGACAACACTTCTCCTGTCCCCATGAGCTGGAAGACTGTTATCTTTAATCCTTTTATCAATATCCAGTGACACTAAAATTTTGTGTAACCTACGAGGCAGCACTTTAAGTGTAGAGAAACAGTTGCAATGCACACTAGAAACAGGTATTGCAACATTGTTTGTAATACTCAATGCCTATTAGAAATGGATATACATCAATTGTGATAAATTCATGTGACAATATGTAGCAGTTTAAATCAATGAACTAGAGTTATATGTATCAACATGGAAAGATCTGAAAAGCAATGTTGAGTAAAAAGAACAAAAAAAGCAAAATGCCAAATGAAACATTTAGAATACCATTTATGTAAAGTTAAAAAAAGAACAATATCATTAATTATGTCTAGATATAGTAAAATTACATGTATTAATCAAGATACTGTGATCTCAATGGTATAACAAAAGGTTTTATTTTTGCTCATGCTGCATGTCCCATGTGAAGGTTTACCAAAAAAAAAAAAGGCTTTGCTCATTAAAGCCACACTGGGACTTGGGTTGAAAAAGTTCTATGACCTTTCCCAATAACTTGGAAGTGGGATGCGCAAGCAGTTAATCACATGGTGTCTCTGAAGCCTTCTACCTAGAAGGCATACATGCCATTTTCACTCATTGTATTTATCAAAATGCAAATTGCATGTCCATTTTGACCTTCAAAGAGGGACAGGTAAATACTATCTTATCTCATGCCCAGAAGAAAAAGAACCACCTGTGAACAGCTCTACTGACTACCACAATGTAATGCACAAATTGAAAAGTAGGTATCTAATTCTTGAGTGCTTGCCCCCAGGTGAGGAGAGACGGAGGTATAGAATTGAGCATAATAGAAACTGGATTTCATCTTTATATGCAATGTTCTTTTTTACTGTTATTTTTAAAATCTGAAATAATTCAATAGATCTATATCAGGGTTCTAGCATGTATATCTCCCCCCACCCCGAAATCTTACCTGTTCGTTTATTTCTGTCCACGTAACAGTACTTTAACTCATAATCTTTTAACAAATCATGAACTTCCTGAAAAAGAAAAACAAACAAACAAACCATGAATTCAATAAGCACCCAAATTCAGTTAGTGGCTAATGTAGCTTGACTAGCCTACCCCAACTACAAAAAAAAGAAAACTTTTCTGAATTCTCCCTAGTACTTATTTAAATTAAAGACAGGGAAGGCCCAAAAGATATGGCACTAGCCTGAGCATCCAAATATATATCCCCCAATGCAACCCCTCCACATAGCCATGTTCCTGTTCAAATGGTACATTTATGGTCTCATGAGTGTATGAGGCACTGTCTTCATTCTGAATTTCTGCTTACACTTATGCCTTGATCTAGCATGGGGTAAACAAATCACTAAAGTTCACTAACTTTGTCTAAAAAAACATGCATACTTTGAAATTCCAGTTCACATGTTCTTTCATGAAGAACATTTTCCATAGAATGTGACCTCATTCTTCTTGATGCTAACAATAGTCATAACTTTATCCCTCTTATGGAAATGAACATTATATTTCTTTCTATTTATGTATACTACATACAGAGGTTTTAACAATACACCTGCAAATTTTTGTAGTATGAACACACAGAATAAATATACATTGCATTTCTTATAATAAACCCCTTGTAGATTTTTAAATTAGAAATCCCTTGTTATAAATCAAATAACAACCATTGAAGTACAGTATGTAGTTTTGATATATTTCTCTTGGGCAGCTAATAGTACTTGAATACAGGAACTTTATTTTATGTATTTATATATTACCTGCATTGCTTTACATAAAACAGGCAAATATACATTAAAGTACATGTATTTGAATTGATATATGGCCTTAAAGATTTTTGTTCATAATATATAACAAATTCAAAGGAATTAGACTATCACATAGGTGGACGTTTAGACCCCACATTGGAAGCCGGGTGGTGGCACACACAAGTAATCCCAGCAGCTCAAAAGGCTAAGGCAGGAGGATGGTGGTTCAGACCCTACATTGAAGAGTTACAACCAACCCATTCTATATAATGACTAAAAATACACAGGTGTTTATGTAAGTACATAACCTAAATCCTTAATTCAGTAACAATGATTCTTATTACTGATATTATTACAGTTAAAACTTATTTAGCTTTCATTAGGTATAAGACACTGAATTTGTTTCTTTAATTAAAAATCTGAGAAGCAGAGTAGAAGGGAAATCAAGTGGCTGAAGTCATACAGTCGCAACTTGGGGAGCGGAGATTCATCACGGTTGGGCTGCAGGGGCCCCCTCTAGCCTTCTATGGCACATTGTCTTACTCTTTCCAGTGTAAACTTTAAAAATAGCACACTACCATCTACAGTTACAGAAACAATTATTTTTAGTTACTTTGTGAGATTTTTGTCCCACCTCCCAACCCTGGTTTGAGGTTTTTTTTTCCGCTTCTTTCTTTTGTTCTTCTGTAAATGAAATGATTATAGAATTGATTTTTGTGGGAATTCTAAAAGCTCTTTAAAACATTTTTGCAGCCTTTTTAAGCCTCATTCACAGAAGTACATGAAAGCACACACAGAGCCACAGGTTTCAGCAGTTTCAGTGCCACAGTTATATCAATTTTGGGGTCTCCTGATGAATCTTCTTTTTTTTAAAAGTTTGTACATAGATAACTCTTAAGATATAAAAGGGGCTGTGAACTAACTATGGTGTCTACTAAGTAGAATTTTGTGCTGGGAGGAATTGGAATTTTGTGTTTTCCCATCTGCATTCAGCCTTCTCCTCTGGGTTTTGAACCTAAATGGTTTTTCTTTCCAAATCCTCTCTTACCGGAGCTGGGCATTGTGGCACATGCCTGTAATCCCAGCGGCTTGGGAGGCTGAGGCAGGAAGGTCTTGAGTTCAAAGCCAGCTTAAGCACTTAGAAAGGCCCTAAGCAACTTAGCAAGACCCTGTCTCTAAATCAAATATATAAAAAGGGCTGCAGTAGATGAATGGATAAAGAAAATGTGGTATATATACACAATGGAATATTATTCAGCATTCGAAGAGAATAAAAACATGGCATTTGCAGGTAAATGGATGGAGTTGGAGAATATAATGCTAAGTGAAGTTAGCCAATCCCCCCACAAAAAATGCCAAAAGTTTTTTCTGATTTAAGGATGCTGATTCATAATGTGGTTGGGGAGGGGTGTGTGGCATGGGAGGATTAGATAAACTCTAGATAGGGCAAAGGTGAGTGAGGGGAAGGCTGGGGGCTTGGGGTGAGAAAGACTGTAGAATGAGATGGATGTCATTACCGTAAGTGCATTATGAAGACACAAATACTATGACTCTGTGTACAACCAGAGATATTTTAAATTGTGTTCTATATGTGTAATATGAATTGTAATACACTCTGTTGTCATATATAACAAATTAAAATAAATTTTTTTTTTTTTTTTAAAAAAGGGGCTGAGATGTTGCTCAGTGGTTAAGCACCTCTGAGTTCAACCCCTGGTACCAAAAAAAAAAAAAAAAAAAAAAACCCCC
>NW_026000082.1:2387474-2408926 GCF_001458135.2 Marmota marmota marmota
AAAAAAAAAAAAAAAAAAAAAAAAATCCCCTCTTACCACTTTGAATTCTGCTGACTGTACCTCTCAAACATATTTATGATAATCTGCACATTATTAGAAAAGGTAAATTTTATAAGTTTATGCTCTGCTAATTATAGATATTTATTACTGTATGACTCATTTATTTTTTAACCACCTGTGGTCCATCCTTTGTTTTAATTCACACTTCTTACTAATGATGGTGTTGTGGAGGGAGACACTGAGATTAGGAAATTAATTTGTACTATTTCAGCCCATCTGTGAATGTAAAAACTTCCCTGTTGCCTTGCTGTGGTCCACCCCACCTGGTGTGGGACTGATAAATGACTGTCTTGACACTCACCCTTGGGACGGCATGGAGCTAACTCTCTGGTTCTTTCATTTCACCCTTAACAACAGCACAGCCTGTGGGGGGTGTTGGGGCGAGGTACCAGTATGCAAAGGGAACTCTGGTTTTTCCACTGGTTCTGATCTGCTGCCCATTTACTAACATGTGTACTGTATTTGCTTACAGACTGTAGGTAGACGTATAATGTAAAGCTTGGTTTAATAAACATTTAACTCTTCCAAAAAAAAATAGTCATTTAATTATAAGAGCAACTCTCATAAAAAATAATCTTAAGAACAGCATAGAAGGGGAAAATAAGAGGATCTTAGACACAAGTTCAGAAATATTTTCTTTAACCCAGTGAAAGAGGAAAAGAAGAGTGATATAATAGGCAAAGGATAAAAGTATAACATATACCTAATTAAAATTAAATTTAAAAAGAATAAAAATATAAAGCTGGATTTTAAAAAAATCACCTATCATGTGAAAATTAAAGAAGATTATTTAGTAATGCTTATTAATAAGTTGAATTATAAATGTTTTAAAATGTGTACATGTATCAATTTTTAAAATATTGTTTGCTGATGCATATGGTACTATAATCAATATGCAGATTATTTTATTACTATGGTAACTTCTTATCTTGTATGCTTCAATGTTTTTCTTGGACTTACAAAAACACATAGTGTATTCTTCATTAAGAGAAACATAACTTCTCAGTAGCATAACATAATACATCTTGCCAACAGACTAATACTTTATGCAGAAGGTTTTGTTTGAAGGGATCCAGTGTATTCTTTTAGTTGCACAGAATCTAATCTTCTTTTCACTGGTGAACAGCTGTCAAGTGTGAGATAAAGAAAACATGATACTGCTCTTCCTATTATCACGTTTCTATAAACAAATGACATGTTATGCTACTCATTTAGCTAAAAGAATTACTTAAGAGAAAGCTTCAATATTCAAAGGCATATTTTGGAACTTAGAAATTTTATTTTGAAACCATTCAATATTTTTAATCATAGCTTTTCTAGGCATCAGATGTGGGATACAAATTTGCCAACTGAGAAAATTTGCAAAGCTTCCTACAAAGAAAAAAACCCAATTACTTTTTCTCTCCATGCCCTGGTTGTTTTGACCCAGGCAAAAGTGGGTCACCCCTCAATTTGAGCCCTGGTAAGTTGGCCAAATTAAAAACTTAAAACCTGAAAGAGAGTCCTAAAAACCATTTGCCAGCATTCTACCGTGCTCTGCCACAAAGAACTGAAAGAACTACAATTATAGCTCCCTATCACTGATCTGGCTTTATGACATTTCTATCATTTTACAAACTAATTTTAAAGCAGTTCCTTTGATTAAAAACTCTTTGTCCTCTGACCAGCAATATCATTTACGAATTTCCTAAAGCAAGAGAAGTTTAACAAAATTGATATTAACTTTAATAATATAATTCCAGAGAGGATTTACCACCACTCCCTGAAGTTAAACAAAAAGTTTTGCCCATGTACAATGTTTTCTTTCAATGACACCCCCACCTCCCTAAAAGTTAACCATTGTTCTGGCTGGCCTGTCCTTCTTTCTAAATGAAAGTTGGCCTTAGCTAGAAACCTGAATCGCATTGTCATATCACCCCTTCACACACTTGGTTTTTATTATTAGAACAAGGCTTTCATACATTAAAGTACACTACTTTTAAACCCCACTGCTTTGGATTTGAAGAAGGCAACAGATATTTTTGTTAATTTTGTTTAAAAATTTTAAGTAACTTGATAATTTAAAAAGATTATCTGAAATGCAAAATTATGAGACATAATAATAAAACAGATATCCAGTAACTCAAGATCTAGAAGGCGGAGGATGGGAACATGGGTACCACCGTTGTATCCCCCTTCCAATCCCATCTCTCTGCTTCCCCCCTTACACAGGAGTGTATTTTATGTAGATATGGATCCCCAAACAATATACTGTCTTGTATTACTTATTTTTTGAGCTTTATAACAATGGTATAATCCTTTTTAATCTTCTGTGCCTTGATTTTTATAATCAATCTTTGTTGCTAACATTCACTCATATTTCATGTGGTTGTCACTCATTTATTCACAACAGTTCTATATTTCATTCAAAACCTCTAGTACGACTTATGTCTCCATTTTTCTTTCAATGAATATTTGTTTTGCTTCACCATTTTTAAAAATAAAACTCTATTGCATTCTTGTAAATATTACTTATCTCCTGGCTTTCATACACAAAGGGTTTTCAAGGAGCAAAATTCTTGGACTGTATGCCTGCAAATGACTCACTTTAAAAGAAATTGAAAACTTGTTTTCCAGAATAGCATGCCAGTTTACATTCTCATCACACACATACAAATATAAAAGTCTTGCTGATTCATATTCTTTCAATGCTTGATCAGATACTAAAGCTTTGTTAATTTAGTGTATATAAAATTATGTCTCATTGTGTCTTAATGTGTATCCTGATTAATAAGGTAGGACATTGTAATGGTTAGTTTAATGTGCCAATTTAACTAACAGTATCCAGTTATTTAATCAAACACCAATCTAGATGTGGCTATGAAATTATTTTTCACATACAGTTAAATATTTACAACCAACTGATTTAAGTAAAGGAGAGATTGCTGTAGGTAAGGTGGGTAGGGCCTCATGCAATCAGTTAAAGGCTATAAGATCAAAACTAATGTTTCCTGGCATAGAAATTCTGCCTTAAGACTACAGAAGCTAGGTCCAGTAGTGTATTCCTGTAATCCCTGTGACTGGGGATGCTGAGGCAAGAGAATCATAAGTTCGAGGCCAGCCTCAGCAACTCGACCAGACATTTAGCGACATAGTGAGACTGTCTTTAAATAAAAATAAAACAGGGTGCGGATGTAGCTCGGTGGAAGAGTGCCCCCAAGTTCAATTCCCAGAAAACAAACAAAAAACTAAACCAAATATTCCCTACAGATCTTGGACTGTCTAGCCCCCACAATCATGTGAACCATTTCTTTAAAATAAATCTTTACACACATATATTTTACTGTGTGTATATCCTGTCGCTTTTGTTTCTAACCCCAAGTGATATAGGCATCTTTTCATGTTTATTTGCATCTTCTAAAAAACATTTACTTATCACTATTACCAGTTTTTCTGCTTGTCTTTTTCACCTCCGTGAAAAAATTTTTAAAATACTTGAATACTCATCCTTTGTAATTAATGGAATTATAACTGTACTGTCCTACTATGTGGTCTGTCATTCTATTTATTTGTGAGGACTTCTGGTGACGTACTTCTGGTGACGTTTTTCATTTATCATTCTATTCCCTTAAATTTGTAGGTTTTGTGCCTTAGGAAGTCCTTTCCTATAGAAATAGATATTTTCTTTTGTTTCCCAAGAGTTTTGATTTTTTTTCACATTTCAGCATTTAGTCAGTTCAGAATTAGTTTTCACATAGTGTTAGGATTTTTTTCTTCTCCATATGGAAATTAATTTATTTTTCCCAATGTTAATAACCATCAAACCATAATTCTTTCCTCGATGATCAGCAAAGGTGTATCTCTCAAATATCAAGTTCTCAGATACATATGAATCTGTTTGCCTCTTGCTTCTGTCCCATTAGAAATTCTGTCTTTCCTGTGTTAATATTATACTATCTTAAGTGACATAGCTTTGTGATATCCCATAAATCAAATACCCACTCTATTGATGTTGCTTCTAGTTTGGGACTATTCAAAATAAAATCAGGAATCAAGTTTGAGTAAAATATACATAGAATTGTTGAATTATATGGTAGATATATGCTACAGTTTGAATATGGTTTGTTGGAGTTAATCCCCATTGCGAGGATTAAGAGGATGAAAACTTAATCTGTTAATGGTTTTTAGAGGTAGGGCCTTGGGGAAGTGAAGAGGCCCAGATAAGTCATCAGGGTAGAACCCTAATGTCTAAATATTGGTGGCTTTATAGGAGAGAGAGACCAGAGGATACGCATGAATGCTCCCAATCTCCATGTGATGTCCTGTGCTGCCTTAGGACTTTGCCAGCAAGAAGGCCATCATCACACTGGGCCTCAAACTTGGATCAGAACTATGAGTCAAAATAAGCCTCTTTTCTCTATTATTTAGCCAGGCTCAGGTTTGTTTTTTTTAAACTAATATTGTATTTGTTTATCCTTAATATAAATTTTACGGGTTTTCTGAAAATTATGAAACAATTATACATGCTCCAGCAGAACCTGATTTCCTGTTGCTCCACATCCCACCTGGTATCATTCGTTATTTTACTTTGACCCATTCTGGTGGGAATGCAAGTGTGTCTAACTATGGTCTTACTGCCCTTTTCCTTGATGGGTATAATGTTATGGAACTCTCCATTTATTTACTGGCCATTTGGATATACCCTTTTTGTGTGTAAAATGTTTTTTTTTTCCAATCATTTTCCTATCCAATCTACCATACTTTCTTTTCTGATTAATGCTTTTTGGGTCCTGTTTAGAAATCTTTACCTACTCAAAGTCATAATATTATTGTTCTTCTGGAAAGTGTATATTCTTTTCTTGTTTTTATTTTGTTTCAATTTTAAAAATTTGCTCTTTTTAGATATACATGATATCAGAGAGTATTTTGACATATTACACATACATATACATGGAGTATAGCTTATTCTAATTAGGATCCCATTCTTCTGGTTGTACATGATGTGGAGTTTCACTGGTGGTGTATTCCTATATGAACATAGGAAAGTTTTGTCCAATTCAATTCTACTGTCTTTCCTATTAGCATTTATATTTGGGTGATGATTCATCTTTAAAACCTTTTTCTAAATGGTTTTAGGTAGGGAGTCAGCTTTCGGCATATGATTATCTAACTGCTCCAGCATCATTATAGGAAAGGCCATTCTTATCCTTGTTGAACTGCTGTGTTGCGTGTGGGTTAATTTCTGGATTCTCTAGTGTATTCCACTGGTCTGTGTATCCTTGTACCAATATCACACTCTATAAATTACTATACTTTAAGTGAGTTTTGAAATCTCATTGTGTCTTTCAACTTTTTTCCTTCAAAATTATCTTAGCTATTCTAAGTCCTTTGCAATTCTATATAAATTTTAGAACCAGCTTATTAGTTTCCATTAAAAAAAACCTACTATGGGGTTGGGGTTGTGGCTCAGTGGTAGAGCGCTTGCCTAGCATGCGTGAGGCACTGGGTTCGACTCCCAGCACCACATAAAAATAACAACAAATAAAATAAAGTTAAAAAAAATTACTAGGATTTTGACACTAAAGATCAATTTGAGAAGTGACATTCCAAACATGATACAGCAAAAACAAAGTTTGGAACTGCCCTGACACTAAAGATCAATTTGAGAAGTGACATCTAAAAATTGAGTCTTCCAATTCTTAATTACAGAATGTTCTTCTATTTATTTGCATCTTAAATTCTTCTCTAAAATATTTATGGTCTTCAGTATAGAGATTTTACATTTCTTTTACTAGATTTCTTATACTGCATTTCATATTTTTTGAACTTTTTAAATATTTATTTTTTAGTTTTAGGTGGACATAATATCTTTATTTTACCTTTATGTGGTGCTGAGGATCAAACCCAGTGCCTCATGCATGCTAGGTGAGTGCTCTACCACTGAGCCACAACCCCAGCCCCTGTATTACATATTTTTGATATTAATTTACATTGATTTAAAAATGCAATAGATTTTAATTTTTAGCAATTGATAGTACATAAAAAAATAACAATATAAGTACATAAAAAGTATCATTGATATTTACATTCTGACCTTGTATATATCAGTTCTTTCTAAACTTACTGAATTCTGATAGGTTGTCGAGTATTTTCTATATATGCAATTATGTCTGTAAATAGAAATTTTGCATATTTATTTATTTATTTATTCTGGGGATTGATCTCAGGGTCACTCGGCCACTGAGCCATAGCCCCTGCCATATTTTGTATTTTATTTAAAGACAGGGTCTCACTGAGTTGCTCAGTGCTCACTTTTGCAGAGGCTGGCTATTTGAGATCCTCCTGCCTTAGCCTCTAGACTGGAATTACAGGCATGTTTTGGATCTTTAGATGTGTTTTAGCTGTATTGTGCTAGCTAGCATTTCCAGTAGGATATTAACTAGTCATGATTCCAGTATTTTTTCTAATCTCAGAGAAAGATGTCAATATTTTGCCAATGAATGTGATTAATTTTGGTTTTTCTAGATAATCTTTAAGTTGAGGGAGTTTCCTTGCTATGGGTTTTTAATTATAAATAGGTATTCAATTTTGTCCAGTGCTTTTTCTGCATATATTGAAATAACCAAAATCCCATCTTCATGCCAATAATCTCCAAATTCTTATTCAAACTTCATTCCTAAGCTCTTATTTTTTTGCTTTGAAACACATTTAGAACTGCATTTTTTTTTTTTTTTTTTTTTTTTTTTTTTTTTTTGCTTTGAACTGTATCAGAAAATAAGTTTTGGGGACTCAACACAGGGCCTATCATATACTACATTTCATGATATTAGCTGAGTAGACATGGCATCAATTTTAACTTGGCTAAATTTTTAACTACTTTCAGGGAAGTTGTTTTGCGGAAAGTTCATTTGAAGACCCACTTTTTTTTTTTTTTTTGCCAGAAGAACATTTTGATTTGGCCTAAAAAAAATTAATAAACTTTCAACGTTGTTATTAGCAGAGAAATAATGGTAATGTACTGATTGATTGTTTTAACCCTTGCACTTTATAGACATTATCTCATTTAATCCTAGCAATTCTACAAGCTGGATTTTATTGCTCTAATTTTAAAGACGAGGACATTGAGGCCTCGAGAAATTAGGGGACTTGTTCAAACAGCATGTGATGGAGCTGGGGTTCAACCCAGGCCAACAGAATTTAGAGCAAACACGATGAACTCCTAGACTACATTGTATCTCAGATATCACTGTTATGAAAATAAAGCCCACAAAATAGTCATTCCTATCACATTCCTGTATCTCACTGCATTGCTGAACTCCTAACCTTAGAACGGGATATAGCAAAACAAAGTTTGGAATGCCTACCATGCAAATTCCTTGGAGATGAGAACAAAAGCAACATAACTTCTTTTTGACAGCTAGACATCTGACTGCATCACTCCCTCATTTAAATATTTCAGTGGCTCCTCATTTCCCTTAAAATAAAATCCCAACTCCCTAATATGGCCTATAAATTTTTAATCATCTGGCTCTGCTTAATGTGCCAGCCTTAAGTTTTACCACCATCCCTCTCAAGCCCTGTGCCTCAGCCACAATGGCCTAATTTTTTCTTGTCTTTAGGACTCAGTACACACCCCCCCCTTTCCCCCATCATCCTTGCTGTTTATTTTCAAAATCACACATTACATACACACACACACACAACATTCAATCAAAAATGTATTTGACAAATCCCCAGTTTTTTTCCCTAGCTACTAAAAAGAAGGAATAATTCACAAATATGCATGTCATCCTTGCAGAGGAGCCATACTAATCTTCTCTGTATCATTCCAATTACAGTTATATGTGCTGCCAAAGCGAGCCCAGGGCTTGTGTATCTTTGTTCCTATGACCATGGTGATTCTATACCCCATCTTCCTCTTTCTTCTCCTAGCTACATTCTTTCTCCCATGGTCTCAGAGGAGTTTCTCCAAGGAGACTGTCGGGTCTGGTTAGATCTTTTCCTTGTGTTTCCATAGCATATTTCACCTCCCCATCCTCAACCATCCATATTTTAACTGTTTGTATACCTGTATCTTCATGACATTGTGGACTTAACAACAGTAAATATCATGTCTCTGCTTAGTGTGTAAACAGATCTCCAAGATCCAGCACTGTCTGCCAAATAGTAGCCCTTCGATATTTATTAAACGCATACATATTTGTTTCTACAGATTGTCTTCATCAACTCCATTTTTCCTGAGATTATTTTCTAGTCTTAATGTAAACCAATATATGTTTAAAGTACTCCGAAGAAAATCTGAACATATATTTTATAGTTACCTAATATATAACTCATTTCTGGAAAAAACATACATAAAATTAGTTAGCATTACACAATCTATCTATGAGTTTTTCCTTGCCGGTGTCAGGAGGAAGAGGACTTTAATCTATAGGAGTTAGATTTAGATAGTCTTCTGTTCCAAAGAATAACTACACATAAATCACAATCCCTTCTTCATTAATGTGTAAAATAATTTCCTTTCAAGTGTTACCTCCATGTACTACTGTATTCATTTTGTATTTCTGTGAACAAAGACCACACATTAAGGTGCTTAAAATGACAATTATTTATTATCTCATAATTCTTTAAATCAGATATCTAGGCAGGCTCTACTAGGTTCTCTTTAGGATTTCCCAAGACCAAGGCAAGCTATGCTCTTATTTGGAGGCTCTGAGGAAGAATCCCTTATCCCCTTCCGTTCATTAGAGGTCCTTGTGATTGTAGAACTGAAATCTCTATTTTCTTGCAGCCTGTCAACTAGGGATCACTCCAGCAACTACAGATTACTCTAAATCCTTGTAGTAGACACTCCAACTTCAAAACCAGCTCTCCTGATTCATATCTTTCCTATGCTTCAATTCTCTCTGACATCTCCTTTTGCTACCAGCCTGAGTAAGCACTACTTTTATAGGACTCATATGATTAGACTAGTCATACCTAGTAATGTCTTTTCATTTTATTTTTTCTACCAGGGATTGATAACCACTGAGTCACATCCCCATCCCTTTTTATTTTGAAACAGGATCTTACTAGGTTGCTTACATACTTGCTAAGTTGCTGAGGCTGGCTCAGTAGGCCAAGGCAGGAAGATCACAAGTTCAAAGTCTGCCTCAGCAACCCAGGAGAGCCTGCCTGGATATCTGACTTAGACTGAGGCAAGTCTTGCCTCAGCCTCCAGACCCTCTGGGATTACAGAAATGGTCACACACCCAGCTAGTAATGTCACTTTTGACTAACCCTAAATCAGATTAGCGACCTTAACTAGATCAGCAACAATTCATATTTACCATGTAACATAACAACGGCACATGTAATACCCCACCATAGTTACAGTCCTTTGGATTAGGACAGAATATCTGTAGGGACCGTTTTTAGAATTCTGGCACAACTGATACTACTACTGCTAGATATCTTTTACTATACCCTACATGTACTTGACACAAGCTATCTTAATAAGTCAGGTTTCCAAGCTCCAGCAGGGTTTGGAAGGCATCTACACATGAAGGAAGCTTGCATGGAGTATTAGAAGTGAGGAGGCCCTCACACAGGCAGGACGACTCTGAGCAGGAGGTGGATATGGAGAGAAGGCAGGCATTTGCAGGAGTGATGGGAAACTGAATACATAAAAGGCGGTTGATCAAGGATAATGAACATCAAATTTGTGTAAGGGAAAGGAGTTACAGATAGGGAACAGAATGAAGCCATACAGAACGAACTGTATGGTGTTGGATTGCTTTCTTCTTTTGTGGTGCTGGGGATCAAATCCAGGGCCTTGTGCATTCTAAGCAAGTGCTCTACTACCAAGCTACACCCTTCTCTGCCCACTGTAATTTGATGCACTGTAATTTGATGTGAGGGTGAACTTATTATTTTCAATAGACAGATAGGTATAAATGTATATGTATGTGTATGCACATGCACACGTTTATAGCTGTTCTATCAAAATGAACTGCCCCATTGAGACCCAATGGCAATGAGAAATCTAGATTCCAGATCTTGGCTTCTTAGTAGCATTTTCCCCCTAAAAGAAATCAGGCACTGTATTATCTCAGAAAATCATTAGAAAAACATCACGATGACATTGTAAAATATTACTGATCCAAACTGCAAGGTCATGAAAAGAAGGAAAAACTGTCATTGGATGGAGGCTTAAGGAGACAAAATGATTAAAAGAAATGTGGCATACTTTGTTGGATTCTGGAACAGAAAAAGGACATAAGTGAAAACACTAATAAAATACAAATAGTTGGGGCTGGGGTAGTGGCTCAGTGGTAGAGCGCTTGCCTTGTACATGTGAGGCACTGGGTTCAATCCTCAGCACCACATATAAATAAATAAAGGTATTGTGTTCAACTACAACTAAAAAAATAAATAAAATACAAATAGTCTATTGCAATAATAATAACAAATACCAAAGTTAATTTCTTAATTTTGACTAATGTACCTAAGTTTTATATAAGATATAACATTAGGATAAACTAGGTAAAGGATATATGGTAAATCTAGGTACTATCTTTGCAACTTTTTCTGTAAATCTGAAGTGTTTCAGAAAGAACAACTTATTTTCAAAGAAGACACAGGAGCTGAGCATGGTGGTGCAATCCTATAATCCTAGCAGCTCGGTAGACCAAGGCAGGAGGATCACAAGTTCAAAGTCTGCCTAAGCAACTTAGCTGGGCCCTAAGCAACTCAGTGAGACCTTGTCTCAAAATAAAAAAATAAAAAGGGCTGGTAATGTGGCTCCATGGTTAAGTGCCCCATAGGTTCAGTCCCAGTAACAACAACAATAAAAAGACACAGGAACAAGCTTAAAGAGGTTCCTACTGTCCAAATTTAAAACAATTTAAGCATCAACATGAGTAATGATAGTATTTTCAAATGATTAAAGGAAATAGAATGCATGGTACATACCATTTTTCTAAGTTTGAGATTATTTCAAAATTTAAAAATTTCCATGCACATGTTTTTATTGCCATCACTTTTAGTGTAGTACAGGTTGCAAAAACTTAGAAAATATAAAATCAGAGAAATAGAGACTAATTTGGAATCAACAGAGTGTAGTTAAACTAGTAAGGTAACAGAAGATCCAAAGTCCAGGAAATAAAGACAGTCTGGGAACTAAAAGCAGATAATCGCTACAATGAGTTGAGAAAGACATAAAACCCAATTTTCCAGGGCAGGGGGGTAGGGTAGGATAGAGCTGGGGCAGGAAAAAGAGAGACAGTGAAGGCAAGTACAAATACAGGTTCAGTGAATTCTAATGCTATTTTGGCATTCAGGTGGTAACACATATCTAGCAGTAAGTTCTCAAGACACAAAGAAAATGCAAAGAGGAAAAGAAGTTTACAAATCTAAAGACAATGATACTAAATAATCACAATGTTAAGCTTAAAGTGCCAAGAAAATAAGTTTAAGGGCTTTCAATAAGTTGCATAACTAAAATCTAACAACAGGCAAACTTTTTCTTTAGCAAGAAATACTCATTGAGAAGAACACTAAATTATACAATAAATACTGTTCATGATGTTTTAAAGAGAAACATCTTTTACCAATCTCTGACTTTTAACAAGTGCGAATGGGGAAATATCACACTGTAATTCCTTGAAAACTTGTTAAGAGAAAATTTTATTGAGCATCCACTCTGTGGCAGGCACAGTTTCTAAAGGGTCAGCCATGGATTACTGCATGACCAGAGAGCAATAAGCTTTGATCTCTAACATGAAGTGTTTGACAATGGACTTAAAAACAAACAAAAAAACAAAACAAAGTCAAGGAACCTTATTTGCATTCCTGCCCAGATGGAGAATCACCCCACCTATGCATAAATGTGACCCATAGAAATTTCTGATGAAGAAACTTCTCAATAAGCAGCTCTGGATCAGGTGATGTTCCAAAGACAAGATCAGAATCAAGCTGATCTGCAACAACAACAACATTTTTCAACCTAGGGTCTACAGTTCTGTGGTGAGATCAGGATAGGCCACAAGAGATCCATAACCCCCTGAAGTTACATGCAAATTTTTCAGAGAGAGGGTTTATACTTTCAACATGCACATAAGATATAGACAGTTGAATGATAGCATAATTACAAGTGAATTGTCTAAAACGCTAACATAGTCTTACACTACAAAATTATTCATCCAACAAATCAATCCTGAGAGCTTGCCTTATATGTGTCAGACATATTAACAGAAGTGTAGCACTACAGAACAAAGTAGGTGAGTAGTCCTGTTCTATATTTCCCTTGCAACATGTATCAGGTTCTAGGTTAAACATTGGTGATACAAAGGTAAATAGGACATGATCCTTGCCCTTTGTAACTCTTAGAATACAGTGTGTGTAGGGAAGAATTATAGGTATAATACAGTATGAGATAAGAATATGAGCTTTGGAATCAAACAAACATTAGCCCTCCAGTCTACCACTTATTAGCCAAATGATCTGAGGTACTTCCTTAATATTAATTCAACATCTGTTTCCCTATCTGGAGAAGAAATTCTGATTTGTACGTTTAAAATGAGGATTAAATGTAAACAATGCTCTAAATACAATGCCTGGCAATGGTAGGCACACAAAAAAACTGAGCTATTACTGCAATTATAGACATCCAGAGGAAAGAGAAGTTTATTCAGGCTGGGAGAACTCAATGAAGACTACCACAGTCATTTTTGGGTGCCATGTTTTAGAAAATGTAATGACAAAGGGATGATGGTGTATGTTCAGAGAAAAATAACTAAAAAGATCAGGAAACTTGGAGTCATGTACTAAGAACTAGTGATTTGAAGAAACTTAAGTTTGGAGTAAAAAAGGAGAATATTTTTAGTTCTATGTATGGTTGGAAGGTAGACATTGGATCAAGAAATCAAAACTTCAAGGAAATAAATTTTACATGTTCAATATAATTAAGAAACATATAACAAAGAAAGCTGTCTGGAGACAGGACACTTTAGAGAACAATCATTTCTTTGAGATGAAAGGTGTTAAACATGTGTTGAGGATGCTCTAAATTGAATTTACGAGTTGAGCAAAAATGCTCTATGAAATGCCACGCACCATTCCTTCCAATACTGAGATTTTACATTTTTTATTAAAATTCTTTATTAGCAGGATACTATTTGTTGGTAGTAACACTAGACCCAACTTGAAATAAGTGAAACAAATAAATAATGGCTTGCATAACCATGACATCCAGAGATAAGTTAAGCTGCAGACAGTCTGATCAGGACTTCAGCTCAGCTTCTCAACAGTTTTCCCCAAGTCAGGTCAGTCTTCCTCTGAATGTTGACTCTGTCCGATCAGCTGCAACATTAGCTACATGTCTCTGTATTTAAGTCCAGTGAGGAGAAGGAAAATTACTTACCTTAACAACCAACAAAAATCCTAGTCTTCTGTGTTATAGCAGGCTGAAACCATCATTATGGCCAGCCTACTACCAGGAATAATTGGCTTAGGTCCAGGTTACTGCCTGTTCTTTGACCAATCCCTCTGGTAAAAGGGAAGATTCATGTTCTTTGATTTATGTCATGGGAACAGAGATAAAACCCATCCAATTCACAGATTTACTAAATAATGAGGGGGTCCTCAAAGGAAAATCTGGCTGCATTTAAGAAAGTCAAGAGGAAGAAAGCAGATTGAGTAGGTAACAGTATTGGGGTCCCAGCAAGAAACAGATGGCACATTCAAACCTACGTAATTGGAAAGAATTTTTTTAATATTTATTTTTAATTGTAGATGGACACAATACCTTTATTTTATTTATTTATTTTTATGTGGCACTGAGAATTGAACCCAGTGCCTCACATGTGCTAGGCAAGTGTTCTACCACTGAGCTACACCCCCAGTCCTAGAAAGAATTTGTTATAACAGATGATCTACAATGACTTAAAGAAACCCTATGGCTAGCCACTCCTCCTGGCATCTAAGTAGATAAGGGGAAAGGTTATGACAACCCAGTGAGCTTAGTTGTAATGGAGAGAACCACAGCATAAAAACTGACCTTCGAAAGAGGAAGCAGCCAACCCACAGTAACCTGGTAGAGAGGGAGCTGGGTGAAGGACATGCTCTGATCTCACTCCCCTCCATCTGCTGATCTCCCACTAGTGGCTCTGGCCAAAGGCAAGCAGAGGTTAAGAGAACTTTGTTAATGCAATCCACCATGCAGGTTAGCCTCTCCAGACACAGAGCAGGCAAGAAGGGTGGAGCACAGATGGAAGAACAAGTGGAAGATACTCAGCATAACAACCAAGGAAGGACTGTCCTTGGTTGATAACCATCATCCAAAATATAAGAGAGCCAAGTGTCCAAGGGGGTCTGATCTGCCCTCTTGTCACTTATTACCCTCTAAGTGCACACTGCCCACTTCCAATGAAGACAGTTGTCCCTAGGCAAACAGAAAATACACACAGAGCTGGTGCTCCTGGTGAGCAATTTTAGGATCTTTATAAATTTTATTTTCTTTATTTACATTTTAATATTCCCTAGTTTGCCTATTTTTGCTGGGCTAAAGAGAGCTAAGCATGAATTTTATGTCCACAGATAAGAAGTGAGTTCTGAAATCCCCTAAAGGTCAGTGGCTTTACCAAAAGGAGGATAAGTACAAACAGAAGAAATCAGGAGACAAAATTGAGGGGGTTAGTAACAGGGCCACCCTGCTACAGCAACATCCTTCTATCAGAGTTGCCTTCATTCAATGCTTCCCTGATCTTCTGTATCTTATTTATCTAAAAGGCAAATTCCATTTAATTCCTTCCTTCTTGAGTTCTGCCATAAAACACAGGAGCATATATCAGGAACTTGTAGCTGGGAGAGTCTCTGTTTCTGTACAAAGCTGATTCAATGCTATTGCAGGACTTGGTGTAATCTTACATTTCAGAAGCCATTTAAATGGACATTAAAGTACTAACCTGCAAAAATGAATACCATCTAACACATTCTTTCGGTGGAAAAACATGTTGCAACTCTAAAGAACAATTTCTAAGCATAAGTCATTCATTAACTAGGAAATAGTCTATAGATTATGTGAGAAGTTTGGTGACTGGTTGTTAACACACAGCATTGTGATGCTAACCACAAAGTACTCTTCCTCTTCTTGAATGTGTTTTCAGAGCAGAGAACAGCATTTCTGAAACACTTTTCAAGAATTTCTGCCAAGACCAGGAACTTGAGGAGGCAGTGGTGTCCCAGAAATCTAGAAGTATATTTCTTTAGCAGCTTTCAGCGCTCTTGTTACACTGGGAATAGGAAAACAAAGCACACAAAAGCAGCAGAATCCACAATTCCATTCTACTTAATCACATTAGAAATGAAAATGTAATAGGGAATTTTTAAGAATAATAAATTACACTAAAATAAGTAACTTTTGTAAGTAAGCAAAATAGCCTTCCTTTCTTTTCTTTCCTCCTCTCTTTCTTTTTGGTAGTGATGCTAGAAATTGAACTCACAGTTTTGTACATGCTAGGCAAGTACTTTACCACTTAACTACATCCCCAGCCCCTAAAACTGCATTTTTTACTTAAAACAAATAATTTCAAAATGAGAAAACATCTCAAATTGTCCAAAAAAGTGAATAATATTTATTTTTTTAAAAAATAGTCTGTAGGGGCTGGGGTTGTGGCTCAGTGGTAGAGCGCTTGCCTAGGATGTGTGAGGCACCGCATATAAATAAATAAAGGTCCATCAACAACTAATAAAATATTTTTAAAAACAGTCTGTAATTTCTGAATATATTGTTAAAGAAAACAAGGTATATTTTAAAATTCTACAGTTGATGGATACAACGTATGTGTGAAACTTATATGGCTTTTATACTAATGTAAAAGAAAAACGAAAGTAAGTAATTTTTTAAAAATATAACTTTATTTTATTTATTTATTTTTGTGTGGTGCTGAGGATTGAACCCAGTGCCTCACAAGTGCTAGGTGAGCACTCTACCACTGAGCCACAACCCCAGCCTGGGAAATAAGTAAAATTTAAAGATAAGATCAATCAGTTTCTTACATTTGGTGACTTGTAATTCTAAAAGCTGTTTAATTGATAATACTATGCTTTCAAATGGATCTCCAGGAATTAATAATCAAGCTTCTGAACTAATTACCATAATAGGGTACCTTGAAATGAAAATTTATAAAGCCCAAGGTGAGAGGATATAATTTTTATTTCTTCTTATGTCCACAGATAAGAAGTGAGTCCTGAAATCCCCTAAAGGTCAGTGGCTTTACCAAAAAGAGGATAAGTATAAACAGAAGAAATCAGAAGACAAAATCCTGGATTTTGGCCCTAAGCACTCACAATTGAAACTCATATTTTAAAATAACACATGAAAAACAAAACATGTGTATAGTCACAAGACATAAGAAAAACTAACTGCGTGAATACAAAATAGAAAGAAAATGCCCATTTTCTCCATTTGTGTGTGTGTGTGTGTTTTGCTAGAGATTGAACCCAGGGCCTAACACTTGATATATCCCCAGTCTTTTTTTCCATTTTGAAACCCCAATAACAATGCTTTTGAATGAGAAGTTAAAATATAGGCAATTTCTAGAAATGCAGCAACAAACATATATTAGGACATTACCTTAACTAATCAAAGTTCTAAATTTAGTCACAAAAAGAGTATGGACACATTGCCGTCTATACATAGTGGCTATTCTGAATAAGAACCAGTAATCACACATTATTATTAAGTATAAATTATTCACTATAAGTAATTGTTATAATTATAAATATCAACCACAATGAATTTTTCACTATAATTACATTACAAAACACAACAATGAATGACATTACTGTAAATATTCAAATCACAGAAGCATGAAGTACGTGAACTATATAGCTTGAAAAGCTGGAGCAGAATCAAGTGCAGGACTAATAAGAAATGACACTGCAAATGTGACTTGGTCCATCACAGAAAACCTAAGAATCTTAGATTTCTATCCTGTCATACCTTTCAAAGTACTCCTGTTAACAAAGAAATATGTAAAGTCATATAAATACAGTATATCTTCTAATAGTATCAAGTTTTTTTTAAAGAAATTAGAAGTCAAATCACTGGTTTTAAGTTGAATTCAATGCTATTACAACATCAAATGAATGTGAATTTTTCAGACAGAACATAAAACCTCAAAGCAACTTCACTCTTCTAATAGTCTAACTTAGAGCCACTATTTTTTTTTTTTAACTTCTAAGAACAATTTGAAGATGAGTGCACACCTGTAATCCCAGTGACTTGGGTAGGGGGGATGAGGAAGGAGAATCACAAGTTCAAGTTCAAGGCCAGCCTGGGCAATTTAGTAAGACCTGTCTCAAGATAAAGTTTAATAAAAGGGCCAGGGATATAGCTCAGTGGTAAAGTGCTCCTGGTAGCAGGGGAGAGGTGTGGAGGTGGGTGCCAGATAACCTGAGGAAAACTTTAAGAAGCAGTACGGGAAATGTGAAGGCACTAGGATTTTTGTTTGTTGGATTGCATTTTTAAAGTGAGATATTGATATGATCAGATTTGTACTTTAGGAGAATGTTTCAAGAGAAGAAGTTTGAAGGACAGGCTAAAGCACACAGGACCAGAATAGCAGATGACAATCTGAAAAGTAGAAATAGTCTGTGCAGGAGATAAAAAGCCCTAAACCAGAGCTGAGGCTGTGGAAACAAAAACTCCAGGAAGATTCTGGAAAGTTGAGGAGGCAGACCAGTCAGGATCTGATTGAATGTACAGTAATTACTCAATGAAAAAACTTTTGAGAACTTACTAATATAAAGGTATTTGTGTTGAACTTCTAAGGTATTTAATACACATACCTCTAAAAGCTCCACTTAAAAATAGTATTTTCAATGTACCTTTAAATCACAGAAACTATGAAACTGTGGCATGCTCCTATAAATGTTATAACAGAAATTAAACAAAATTTGATTTATGAAAACTATGTTTTAAAAGAAGTACCCATGTTTTCAAAATGTTAAGAAAAAAAAATCAATGGGTTCCTACTAATCAGCTACCAGGCAATAGCTTTTCTAAAGACATAATTACACAGCCTGAGAATCAGAGTTAAGAACGCCTTCAATCCTTAATGTGAAATTGTAAAATAAATGAATGACTAAGCACAGACTCTCTTCTGAAAAAGAAGCTTAAGTATTTGAGATATCTGATTATTTAATAATTGAATAAAAGCCACATTAATCATCTCACAGGGAAAATTTGTGGTTATGGCACAGGTAATTTAATGTAGGCCTTGCTGGTTAAGAGGCACAAAGCAAAATTAAAGTTAAGTCTTCATTAGTAAGTTGACAGCAAAATATAGCCACTGAGAAACAAAATAAAACTAAACAGACATTAAAACTATCAAGGGAAACTGAATTATGACAAAACTCAAAAAAAATTCATGCTGAACATATTCGTGAAAATATTACAACTTGGAAAAAATAAGTGAAGTAAATTTTAATTTTGCTGGACCAATAAAAACAGCAATTCTCAACAAAAAAAAATATCTATAGGAACAGCTTTTAATTGCTTTTAGAAATTACCATACTTTGGACTTTCTTTTTCTTCCTCCCTCCCTCCCTTCCTCCCTCCCTCCCTTCCTTCCTTCCTTTGTACAGGGGATTGAATCTAAGGGTGCTTAACCACTGAACCATACCCCCAGTCCCTTTTTATATTTTATATTTTATTTAGAGATAGAGTCTCACTGAGTTGCTAAGTGCATTGCTAAGTTGCTGAGGCTACTTTGAATTTGCGATCCTCCTGCCTCAGCCTCCCTAGTCACTAGGATTATAGCATACACCACTGCGCTCCAATATCTTACTTATTTTTGTAATACAGACCACTAATAGTTGTAATTGTGATCAAAAAACTAATAAAGGGAGTAAAGTACTAAAGGTGATGGGGGAAAAAAGAGTACTACTCAGAAAACCTTATATATAACCTAAAACTGATTTGCTCATATATTTCAAAACCACATCAGAAATATTAAAAGCATTATGGAAATTATAGAGAAAATATAAATGCTAGGACAAGCCTGAAAACAAGCTGTGTGTGTGTGTGTGTGTGTGTGTGTGTGTGTGTTCTTTTAGATGGAACTCAAAAACCATGGTGTAAGAATTTAACTTTGCATAAAAATTTTAAGATACTTCACTTGACAGTAATGGACTCATCTATACAAGGAGAATGTTCACCCCACCCTCTTTTTTAATTATGTTGAGTTTTTTAAAAATATCTTTATTTTGTTTATTTTTTTTTATGTGGTGCTGAGGATCGAACCCAGTGCCTCACATATCCGTGGTAAGTGCTCTGCTACTGAGCCACAACCCCAGCCCCTGTTCACCCATTTTTTTAAAAAAATTTTTTTAGATGTTGATGGGCCTTACTTTATTCATTTATTTATATATGGTGCTGAGAATTGAACCCAGTGCCTCACACATACTAGGTAAGTGCTCTACCACTGAGCCACAACCCCATTTTATTTGCTCATTTATGCTTGCTACTTCACAGAAAATGCTAAGATTTAAGGTAAACAAAAATTCATAACAGAAAGAATATCTGAAAAAATTGAAATTACACTGTAATTCTTAGAGAGTCTCTCTCCACCCATAACACCTGATCTAATTGAAATTATTCCTTTTATAAGACCCTTGGATATGTTTTTCACTGCTTTTGAAAAAGGGAATGAAAAAATACCAACAACAAAGCAAAAATAGAACTGTCTTGAATTTTGCATTTAAATATATGTTGAATTAATGCAAGAAAATGCTGTGACAAAAATAGTTGACATTCTACAAAGGAAATCAAAACATTCTCCATCTTCTAGATTATCTACACACAGAGCTGTTATTTCTTTAATTTGTTTTTTAGAAATGCCATCTGCTTCTCTAAAGCCTCTCTCTCCAAATCAGGTCATTGCAGGTGTCTTTATTCATAGTAATGCAAAACATTATCTGACAGACAAGAAGTGGACAAAGGTAGAATGAAAAAAGTTGAAAGAGGGACAAGACACACAATATCAACAGACAATATTAACAACAGACCTTGCATTTTGAAACAGAAATCCCCACATGCATATGAGTTATAAAGGTTATAGGCTCATATTTATTGTGAGTGGCTCTCTAAAGTCTAACACAATAATAGGGCATTAGTCTCATTATTCTGTGGGTGGCATGGAAGAACTGCCATGCAATTTTGAGAAAGGAATCCTCGAAATCCCATGCATCAGGTTACAGGAAGAACTACATGAGACCCCACCTCCATACCCCCAAATCTGCAACTGTCAGGACCTCTCATCACAATCCATATAAATTCAAGTTATATGTGTGTTTGTGTGTGTGTGTGTGTGTGTGTATGTGGTGTGTGAAATATGTGAATATCAGAGAATTAAGAACCCCCAAAGAATTGAAGAAATTATCTCAAATTTCAGATAAAACAAAATACATATGTACACATATGCATAAGAAAAGAAAGGATGATATTCTAGGTTAAAAATGGTTATCTTTAGATACTATGGGATATTTCTATTTTTCCCCCTTATACTTCTCTGATTTTCCAGCTCTCTTAAAGCAATTTGTAACTTTCACAATCAGGAAAGAAAAAAAAGTGAAATAGGTTTACAGTTTCTGGATTAAAGACACAGAGTAGCATAGTTTTAAAGCTTCATTCAAAATCACTGAGGAACAAATCTTTCCCTACTTGGTTTGGCACAACCCGGCTGCAAGGCTCCTCAAAGCTCAGTAACAACCTCCCTATTCTGGGGCCTTAGCAAACTGAGGAGACAAAGTTGTTTCATACAAACTTGGTCAAGTGCTTCTGCATCAGCAAAACTCACTCCCAGCTCTCCCGTGATCCCACCCCCCACCCCCAAGGCACACCTAGTCCTGAGGTCCCCGCGCGGGACCTTCTGCCCCTCTGGAGGTGTTCCCAAAGACTCAGGCCCCCAAATGCGAGCTCCATAGCTCACCTCCACTCTCCTTCATCTGCAACTACCTCAAGGGCTGCAGGAGAAGAAAAGAGCCGAACACTCTTGGCGGCAGCCGCCACCTATCCCGGTGACCTTGGACGAGCCACTACGCCGCCGCTCCGAGCCTCAGTTTCCTACTCTGCTCCCCTCCCTGGCGGTCTGTCTGCAGGCTTGGAAACCCCAAGAGCTTTGTAAAAGCTAGGGGCCGTCCTGGGCACTCTGCGCCGATCCCCTCCTCCTCCTGCCCCGACACCTCGGAGGCAGGTTTTCTCCAGAGTCTGTCTTGTCGCCCCCCCAGCACCGTCCCCACACCTGGCAGCTGCTGTCCTGGGGCAGGTTTTTCACCAAGATCTTCCTGCGGTTGCTCAGCTCCCGCCGCATCCGCTGCAGCCTCGCGGCGACCTCCTCCGGGTGCAGCCCCGCGGGCGCGGGGTCCAC